>NC_069501.1:306185564-306463064 GCF_027579735.1 Bombina bombina | reverse complement strand
TCAAGTCAAGGAGAGGGATGTGTTCAATCATATCATAGCTACCTAATGCATCCATAATTGGTTAATTGCTTAAAGGGACATAAAAAAAATGAAAATGATCTAATGTTTTAGGGCATTGTATTATTGCTTGTCCATAACTGGGTTTAACCCCTGCGAAGAGGTTAAATATATAGTTAGAGTCAGCTCAGGAGAAGCAATGCACTGCTGGGAAATAGCTGAATACATCGGGCCAGATTTATTAAAGGGACAGTCTACACCAGAAATTTTATTGTTTAAAAAGATAGATAATCCCTTTATTGCCATTCCCTAGTTTTGCACAACCAACACAGTTATATAAATACACTTTTTACCTCTGTGATTACCTTGTATCTAAGCCTCTGCAAACTGTCCCCTTATTTTACTTTTGACAGACATCCATTTTAGCCAATCAGAGCTGGCTCACCTGAACTCCACGTGCATGAGCACAGTGTTATCTGTATGACACACATGAACTAACACCCTCTAGTGGTGAAAAACTGTCAAAAATGCCCTGAGAGAAGAGGTGGCCTTCAAGGGCTTAGAAATTAGCATATGAACCTCCTAGGTTTAGCTTTCAACTAAGAATACCAAGAGAACAAAGCAAAATTGGTGATAAAAGTAAATTAGAAATTTTTTAAAATTACAATCTCTATCTGAATAATGAAAGTTTATTTTGGACTAGACTGTCCCTTTAAGGGGTCGGAGTGTCATCAGCTGCAGGTTCACATAAACTGCAAGTTCTCAATGTCCTGCTCTCCCAGGTCTTTCTGTCAGATTATCTTGTACAATTTTTCTATCTTGAAGAAATGATAACATATTATTGGTTTTGTAGTTCTCAAAACTGTGAATTTGGGTCTGTAGAAATTACATGCCCCTTCTTCACATCAAAATGTTATAAAATTAGCATACAGAGTTGATAAATAGACCTTAAAGGGATATAATCATGAAAGATAACTTTTGGATTTAAAATAGAGCATACAGTTTTCAGATTTACTTTTATTATCAGATTTGCTTCATTCTCTTGAAATCCTTTGTTGAAGGACAGGAAATGCTCTACTGGGGCCTAGCTGAATACATTGGGTGAGACTGTGACAAGCAGCTAGCTCACAGTAGTGCATTACTTCTGAGCCTACCTATGTATGATTTTCAACAATGGATACCAAGAGAACAAAGCAAATAAGATAGAAAAGTCAATTGAAAAATTGTTCAAAAATACATGTTCTTTCTGAATCATGAAAATTTAATTTTGACTTTATGGTCCCTTTAATGCCTTTGCTCCCCTGCAAATCTATGTACACGGAATCAACCCATACTAAGTTTCGAGAAGCTCATTGAATAGAAGATTGTTTGGAGTTGATCTGCACAAGGACCAAAGTATGAGGAGGTAGAGGCAGGGCCGTTTTTAGGGGCGGGCGAGGCGGGCAATTGCCCGGGGCACCACTGCGGCACCACTAGGAGAACGACATTCGTACTAAAGAAAAGCCAATCTATTTATTTTTTGTATTATTATTATTATTTTAAATGCACAGTTTAGTTTTTAGTGTACACTGCCTGCTGACAGCTCAATAGTTTTTTTTTTATATATATAAATGTGCACAAAATTGCCTGAGGAGGATGGAGCTTAAAAAAAAAAAATTGCTCTGCTACACCGTAAGTACTACTCAACTAACCAAGATGACAGAGCAGGGAATCATTTAAGTTGCAGTTCTGACAAATGGACAAAATTATCACTCTGTGTCTGTGCTGGAAATAATGGACATTAGAAAAGTGTAATTAACCTCACCAAAGTACGGTTTCCTAAACGTATAACTCCCCAAACTGCTAGCAGGGTTAGTAGCAACTGCAAGTGGGCTCATGTAATGTAATGCACACTATCTTTTTTACAGCAGCACGCTCTCATACTGCTCTTCTTCCGGCTAGAGGCAAGCATTAAAACTATAAAATAATGTTATTGTTTTAGTTAAATACATCTATTTTAATTATTATTAATGTAATCATTATTTTTCTCCTTACAATAAAGTACAGGTGAAAATTTGATCAACCAATTTAACCAATTAAACTGGAGATAATTCACCTCCAAATAATTTCATTAATTTCAAAGAGCTATCTTTGCATATCTAATGATATATAACCAAATCAGTAATGGTCTGATATAACTGGAAAACATAATCTGAAAACGTATTCTGAAAATGAAAACCATGATTTAAATTGATTTAAAGGGACACTGAACCCAAATTTTTTCTTTCGTGATTCAGATAGAGTATGCAATTTTAAGCAACTTTCTAATTTACTTCTATTATCAATTTGCCATCATTCTCTTGCTATCTTTATTTGAAAAAGAAGGCATCTAAGCTTTTTTTTTTGGTTCAGCACTCTGGATAGCACTTTTTTATTGGTGGATGAATTTATCCGCAAAGACAACACAGGTTGTTCACCAAAATTGGGCCGGCATCTAAACTTACATTCTTGCATTTCAAATAAAGATACCAAGAGAATGAAGAAAATGTGATAATAGGAGTAAATTAGAAAGTTGCTTAAAATGCCATGCTCTATCTGAATCGTGAAAGAAAAAAATTTGGGTTCAGTGTCCCTTTAAATCTGTCTAACTGACTAGTGATTTAAATCAATTTGATTTAAATTAAATCCACCCTGTGGTTAAGCAAGCAGTGGCTATAAGTTGGTCCAGCAGGGAGCATTAGAAAGATCACCTTTAACATATATGTAAAAATAAAATATCTTTGTAAGCTTTGTTCTTCAAGGTTTTATTTTTCAGTAGTGAATGTACATTTCAACTATCATTGAGAGGCTTTGAATGTCAGGGTAGTTTCAGAATGCTGGAGATGTTAATAAAAATGTCAGCTTTTCAATGGAAAAAAACTAAACAAATCAACATTTAATTATTTTGGCAATGCAGCATGTTATGAGTTAACTCAGTCTGAAGCCATCTGCTAAGTGATGAAAATTGGATTGGAACTTGAAAAGGGTTTATCAGGCTGCATTAGCTCATCTGATAAAGGCTTCAGCAAGACTGGCATAGACCCATTAACAGATTACATAACAGCAAGTTAAAAGAGAGTGCCACATAAAACATACATTAGATTTTATTCTTCTAAATTGGCTTCTATGTTTAATAAATGGCTTCAGAGAAAATCCTGCTAAAGGTGAGGACTTCTTGTGCAAACTCAGATTCTGCTAACTGCACTTCACTTTCACATAGGAAGTGCTTATCTCATTCATAAGTGCCAGGCTGGGTGCCAACAATGCAGATGTAACAGCTCTGCCATTTGTATGATGTTAACACTTTCCTACATAAATAGAACATTAATTAGGTGTTGAAGTCTCACAGGAAACAATACTAATTGCAGAAAGTTTGTGAATATCTAAAAAG
Organism: Bombina bombina; assembly: GCF_027579735.1. Lineage (NCBI taxonomy): Eukaryota > Metazoa > Chordata > Amphibia > Anura > Bombinatoridae > Bombina > Bombina bombina. The sequence goes on along the minus strand of NC_069501.1, from coordinate 306,459,658 downwards.
TAAAAATAGGATAAAATAGGATCAAATCTGTGTGTGTGTGTGTGTGTGTGTGTGTGTGGGGGGGGGGGGTTCATTGTCACCCCCAGCATCGCTCACAATAAGTTCATTAGAAGGGTATTTGACTCATATACTTTCTGTCATACATAAAAAAGGACACTGGTTAAATATGTAATATGTGCATACATAGTGATCAGAGCCTTTATTGTTGCTGGCATAACTGATTTTTGATTGCTCTAATCAGTCTACTCCAGAATGTTTATTGTTTAAACAGATAGGAAATCTCTTTATTACCCATTCCGAGGTCTTGCATAACAAACACTTTTTTCATTGATATCATTTTTACTTCTGTGATTATGTTGTATCTGAGCCTCTGCAGACTGCTCCCTTATTTCAGTTCTTTTGACAGACTTGCATTTTAGCCAATCAGTCCTGACTCATAAGTAACTCCACAGGAGTGAGCACAATGTTATCTATGACACACATGAACTTGCACTGTCTATCTGTAAACATTTTTATAAATGCATTGAGATAAGAGGCAGCCTTCAAGTGCTTAGAAATTAGCATATGAGCCTAACTAGGTTTAGCTTTCAACAAAGAATACCAAGAGAACAATGTACATTTGATGATAAAAGTAAATTGGAAAGTTGTTTATTTGAATTATGAAAGTTTAATTTTGAGTTGATTGACCCTTTAACCAATTTAGGTCCCATTCCAATCCATTAGAATTTGCTGTGTTTGGGTGGTTATTTCCTACTTTTACTATGGCATTTGCAGTCTGTCAGAATCCCTCCAAATTACAAATACTATTAGTGTGGCCAGATGTCCTCCACTAAAATCCTGGTGGTAGGTGAGGTCACACAAAGCTCTATCTTAGATCCCTCCCTTGACCTTCCCTGTATGTATTTCACAACTGATATGTGATTTTATTCCCATGGATGCCATTAATTCACAAATTCATTTTGCACTTGGTAAAATCATTTATTTGAGCCCCGCCCCCTTGACCGTAGGTAGTACACACAGAACACCATTTTTCTACTCCTTTATTGTTGAGAGTAAAAAAACAAAAAGAAGAGATGTTACCCGGTGGTTTGGCATAACACTCATGTAATCGTTTCACTATTATGGCAAGTTAAATACTGGACTGTTTAGTTAAATGCAATATAACAAGAAACTCTTGTTAAACTTTCAAAAACATACATTTCATGATATAAGAAAAGGTTTTTTTAAATGCAAGTTCCATCATTAGGAAAGTTTAAATGTGACATGTCCCTTTATTTTTTCTTTTGAAATAAAACATATTTAGCAAATAGCTGGAGATTTGGGCTAATTTTATTTAACTTGAGATTTCCCAGTGCTCCAGCTCACTGGATGATCACTGGTAGCAAACAACTGGGGAAACGGCAAGGAAGCCGAGAAACGCGTTGTATGGGGGCACAGATTGTATGGTGCCGATTTTGATGTTACACTTTTGTTTTAATTGTTATTACTTATGTTTTATTAAAATTAATTTTTAAATTGAATTGCATGTACCAGTCGTTAGCTACCAGTGATCGTTTGAAAAATCGTACCAAGACCAGCAGCCTGTGTTCAGTGAGCTGGAGCACTGAGAATCTCCAGTACGCCCCCTATCAGCCCATCAGGGTGCTGCCACTAAATGTGAGTGCCCTGTACTTTTATACTGATGATCGAGTGGAAGAAACTATTGATACACACATGAGGCATCCTCTTTGTCTGTTTGCATTCTTAGAGTTTTGAAGTATGAAGTTGGAGATTGAAGAGGAGCTGCCTGTGTATATGTGTTGCACAGTGTTGTGTGATTATTAACTTTGCACTTCACTCATGTTTATGTGAAAGAACTTTGTTGGGCATTTTCTATTTTTAGTCCCTTATATTTTGACAGTTTGTGGAGTAAAGGAAGCAAGCGCCCTTTAGTGATCTTAGAGGAAACAAGCGCCCTTTAGTGATCTTAGAGGAAACAAGCGCCCTTTAGTGATCTTAGGATCATAGATTTATTAATTGCAGTTTAAGCTTTATTCTAAGAAGGTAATTTGTAGCATTTGTATTGTTCCATCGTGGTGCTGCTTATGTCATAGTTTTGTAATTTGAAGTACTTCATAACTGTATTACATTTTATTTTATATTTGTGACTTTCTACAAATTACATGTTCAGAGCAATATGATACAGTAACTCAGCCATTTCTATGAGTATTGGACACGCACTGTACCGGGGCTCATGATGCTTTAAAGGGATAGTCTCGTTGAAAATTGTTATTGTTTAAAAAGATAGATAATCCATTTATTACCCATTCCCCAGTTTTGCATAACCAACACTGTTATATTAATATACTTTTTACCTCTGTGATTACCTTGTATCTAAGCCTCTGCACACTGCCCCCTTATTTCAGTTCTTTTGACAGACTTGCATTTTAGCCAATCAGTGCTAACTCTACCGGAGTGAACACTATGTTATCTATATGGCACACATGAACTAGAGCTGCCTAGCTGTGAAAAACTGTCAAAATGAGATAAGAGGCGGCCTTCAACAGTTCAATAATCAGTTGATGAGCCTTCCTAGGTTTAGCTTTCAATAAAGAAACGCGTTGCATGGGGGCACAGATTGTATGGTGCCGATTTTGATGTTACACTTTTGTTTTAATTGTTATTACTTATGTTTTATTAAAATTAATTTTTAAATTGAATTGCATGTACTAGTCGTTAGCTACCAGTGATCGTTTGAAAAATCGTACCAAGACCAGCAGCCTGTGTTCAGTGAGCTGGAGCACTGAGAATCTCCAGTACGCCCCCTATCAGCCCATCAGGGTGCTGCCACTAAATGTGAGTACCCTGTACTTTTATACTGATGATCGAGTGGAAGAAACTATTGATACACACATGAGGCATCCTCTTTGTCTGTTTGCATTCTTAGAGTTTTGAAGTATGAAGTTGGAGATTGAAGAGGAGCTGCCTGTGTATATGTGTTGCACAGTGTTGTGTGATTATTAACTTTGCACTTCACTCATGTTTATGTGAAAGAACTTTGTTGGGCATTTTCTATTTTTAGTCCCTTATATTTTGACAGTTTGTGGAGTAAAGGAAGCAAGCGCCCTTTAGTGATCTTAGAGGAAACAAGCGCCCTTTAGTGATCTTAGAGGAAACAAGCGCCCTTTAGTGATCTTAGGATCATAGATTTATTAATTGCAGTTTAAGCTTTATTCTAAGAAGGTAATTTGTAGCATTTGTATTGTTCCATCGTGGTGCTGCTTATGTCATAGTTTTGTAATTTGAAGTACTTCATAACTGTATTACATTTTATTTTATATTTGTGACTTTCTACAAATTACATGTTCAGAGCAATATGATACAGTAACTCAGCCATTTCTATGAGTATTGGACACGCACTGTACCGGGGCTCATGATGCTTTAAAGGGATAGTCTCGTTGAAAATTGTTATTGTTTAAAAAGATAGATAATCCATTTATTACCCATTCCCCAGTTTTGCATAACCAACACTGTTATATTAATATACTTTTTACCTCTGTGATTACCTTGTATCTAAGCCTCTGCACACTGCCCCCTTATTTCAGTTCTTTTGACAGACTTGCATTTTAGCCAATCAGTGCTAACTCTACCGGAGTGAACACTATGTTATCTATATGGCACACATGAACTAGAGCTGCCTAGCTGTGAAAAACTGTCAAAATGAGATAAGAGGCGGCCTTCAACAGTTCAATAATCAGTTGATGAGCCTTCCTAGGTTTAGCTTTCAATAAAGAAATGCGTTGCATGGGGGCACAGATTGTATGGTGCCGATTTTGATGTTACACTTTTGTTTTAATTGTTATTACTTATGTTTTATTAAAATTAATTTTTAAATTGAATTGCATGTACTAGTCGTTAGCTACCAGTGATCGTTTGAAAAATCGTACCAAGACCAGCAGCCTGTGTTCAGTGAGCTGGAGCACTGAGAATCTCCAGTACGCCCCCTATCAGCCCATCAGGGTGCTGCCACTAAATGTGAGTACCCTGTACTTTTATACTGATGATCGAGTGGAAGAAACTATTGATACACACATGAGGCATCCTCTTTGTCTGTTTGCATTCTTAGAGTTTTGAAGTATGAAGTTGGAGATTGAAGAGGAGCTGCCTGTGTATATGTGTTGCCCAGTGTTGTGTGATTATTAACTTTGCACTTCACTCATGTTTATGTGAAAGAACTTTGTTGGGCATTTTCTATTTTTAGTCCCTTATATTTTGACAGTTTGTGGAGTAAAGGAAGCAAGCGCCCTTTAGTGATCTTAGAGGAAACAAGCGCCCTTTAGTGATCTTAGAGGAAACAAGCGCCCTTTAGTGATCTTAGGATCATAGATTTATTAATTGCAGTTTAAGCTTTATTCTAAGAAGGTAATTTGTAGCATTTGTATTGTTCCATCGTGGTGCTGCTTATGTCATAGTTTTGTAATTTGAAGTACTTCATAACTGTATTACATTTTATTTTATATTTGTGACTTTCTACAAATTACATGTTCAGAGCAATATGATACAGTAACTCAGCCATTTCTATGAGTATTGGACACGCACTGTACCGGGGCTCATGATGCTTTAAAGGGATAGTCTCGTTGAAAATTGTTATTGTTTAAAAAGATAGATAATCCATTTATTACCCATTCCCCAGTTTTGCATAACCAACACTGTTATATTAATATACTTTTTACCTCTGTGATTACCTTGTATCTAAGCCTCTGCACACTGCCCCCTTATTTCAGTTCTTTTGACAGACTTGCATTTTAGCCAATCAGTGCTAACTCTACCGGAGTGAACACTATGTTATCTATATGGCACACATGAACTAGAGCTGCCTAGCTGTGAAAAACTGTCAAAATGAGATAAGAGGCGGCCTTCAACAGTTCAATAATCAGTTGATGAGCCTTCCTAGGTTTAGCTTTCAATAAAGAATGCCAAGAGAACAAAGCAAATTTGATGATAAAAGAAACTTGGAAAGTTGCATGCCCTATCTGAAACACGAAAGTTTAATTTCCACTTGTGTCCCATTAAGTCACTTGGAATAACTGAAGTTTTGGTGTTTGTAACCATGGAAGAACAGAAGATAAAAAATATTATTATACTTTTTATTGTTGGGGTAGAGCAACTTGCTGAAGCAACAGGACTCCGATTAATTGGCTAGTCAAGAAAAATAAATTATCCCCTAGATTCTGTTTCTGTGCAGACAGCTTCATTGCTTCATCTCATAACGCTTTTGGCAGACAGTTTATAGCAGCTTCTTCTCTTGTTCTGTGAGCGAACCACCCAGAGCACAATAAAAATACCCTTCAGCTTTCTTATACTTTTTCTACAGAGCAAACAGTGCCTGACAGATGATTGCAGTAGCTGGGGATTACAAATGATTTGTGACAGTCAATAAATCTTTACTTTTCACGTTCATTTTTTGCATAAATATCCGTTCATTGTCTTTTTTTTTTTTTTTAAGCAGGGCCGGTGCTAGGATTTTTGGTTACTCAAGCGAAGACACATTTTGTTGCCCTCCTCAAAGAAATCATATACCCCACCATTATGATTTACTAACAAAATGTTCTAGTGATGTTTTAAGTAGCTATAGATAACTATTTTATCTATAATTATAGAGAAAATGGATTTTCGTTATCACATCAAATTCTTGACTTTTAATCTGATATATTATAACTATATTGGCTATAATGGTTAATTTGTGCATGACATAATGTACCAAAGTGGTGGCTCTGCACAACATAGAAAATCAGTGGTGGCTCTGCATAATGAATCAAACAGTGGTGATAATATATAAAACATACAAACCTGGAGGCAGGATGACCTCTCTTTTTTTTTTTTTTTTTTTCCCCTCCCCCATTATACCTAGGCTGATACTAGCCTGTCTAACAGGAAAACATATCAAGCTGCAGACGAACAAGTTCTCAAGCACAGAACCTGTCCAACTGCAATAGCGATTTGGCAAAATTTAAGACTGCAGAAGAGCTCTGTTGTTCAATCCTTCTCCCTGCTCTTGGGCAACCAATTGTGTGAGAGCAGGGCCTGTCAATCACCCCAAATAAGTGAGTTTGAGATGATTTATCTCTGTCACCTAGGACAAGAAGCAGGGACTGCATCTTAAGTTTGTGGTTACAAGCTCACTCTTGCAAACCTGGGGTGAGATTACATATACGGCGCAGGCTTCAGCGCAAGTGCTGCAACCCGCGCCGCCCATAATTTCACCTCGCACATCGGGGTATTACATAAATCCCGCCGGCAGTTCATAAAGTGCGGTAAATCTGAAAACTAGCGATAACCAGAAATTAGCATAATTTCTGGAGTCGCCAGTGACTTACGGCACTTTAGAAACTGCCGGCGCCTAAGAAAAGTAATGAAAATATCAAATCTCCCATAACAGTCTAACACGCCTCCCAAAAATAAGCCCGACACGTAAAAAACCCTATATCCGCAATCCCCCCTCTCACTACTAATAATAAATGTATTAACCCCTAGACCGACAACCCCCCACAACGAAATAAGCCTAATTAAACTATTAACCCCTATATCCGCCATCAAACCCACACCGCAAGTAATAATTAAATTATTAACCCCTAAATCTGCCAACCCCAAAAATCCGCCAACCCCAACATCGCAAAATAAACCAAGTATAAATTAAAGGGACAGTCTAATCAAAATTCTGGAGTAGACTGTCCCTTTAAGCTACAATTACAGAAATTAAAAAAATCTAAGATTACATAAAATAAAAAAGAAAATTACCAAATTTTAAAAAATTATACCTAATCCCTATGAAAATCAAAAAGCCCCCCAAAAATAAAAACACTCCCTACTCTAATAAACTACCAGTAGCCCTTAAAAGCCATTGCTGGCGCCTAAGAAAAGTAAAGAAAATATCAAATCTCCCGTAACAGTCTAACACGCCTCCCAAAAATAAGCCCGACTAGTAAAAAAACCCTATATCCGCAATCCCCCCTCTCACTACTAATAATAAATGTATTAACCCCTAGACCGACAACAACCAACGCAATAAGTCTAATTAAACTATTAACCCCTATATCCGCCATCAAACCCACACCACAATTAATAATTAAATTATTAACCCCTAAATCCACCAACCCCAACATCAGAAAATAAACTAAGTATAAATTAAAGGGACAGTCTAATCAAAATTCTGGAGTAGACTGTCCCTTTAAGCTACAATTACATAAAATAAAAAAGAAAATTACCAAATTTTAAAAAATTATACCTAATCCCTATGAAAATAAAAAAGCCCCCAAAAAATAAAAACACCCCCTACTCTAATAAACTACCAGTAACCCTTAAAAGGCATTGCCCCAAGATAATCAGCTCTTTTACAACAAAATACACAAAGCCCCCCCAACAGTAAAAAAAACCCCAACTAAAATAACCTAACACTAAAAACCCTAAACTACACATTTCCCCGAAAAGGGCATTTGTTGGGCATTGCCCTTAAAAGGGTATTTAGCTCTTTTACTGCCCATCCTATCTAAATAAAATAAACCCCCCAAAAAAACCTTAGAACACCCTAAGTCTAAGCCCCAGGTTGCTACTCACCGTTACTGAAGTCCGGCGGAGAAGGTCCTGTTCCAGGCGGTGAAGTCTTTTTCCAAGCGGCGACCTCTTCTTTCTTCTTCCTGGAACATTCTTCGCATAGCGGAGCTGAAGACTGAAGGCCATGGAGCATGGAGGATCCTCTTTGTGTGATCTTCGCCGCACACTGGATAGAGAATTCAGGGGACGAGATTAAAAATGGCGTCCCTTGAATTCCTATTGGCTGATTTGATTCTTCAAATTCAAATCAGCCAATAGGATGAAAGCTACTCAAATCCTATTGGCTGTTCAAATCAGCCAATAGGATGAGAGCTACTGAAATTCTATTGGCTGATTTGAATAGCCAATAGGATTTGAGTTCTCTATCCAGTGTGCGGTCGCCGGTCTTCATTTCCAGGGTCGCCGGTCTTCAGCCCCGCGGTCTTCAGTCTTCAGCTCCACAGTCTTCAGCACCGCTCCGTGAAGGGTGCTCCCATACTCAGCGCAAGACTTGCTATGGCTGCCTTTTTATGTCGAAATTTTTTTTCGCCACGTAAATCCTTGCGCTGAATATTGGGAGTAAAAATTGTGGACGACAGGTGAAATATACATGCTGCATTTATATGCAGTGCATATATAGGATACCAAACCCGCGCATATGTAATGGGGTCCCTAAGCTGCAAGTTCTCATAAGCTGTGAATGCATCTTGACACATTTTTCAAGCCCTATAATAGATCACATTAACTTGCAGTGGATTACTGGCAAGATTTGGCCCGGGAACAGCACAACATATTTTGGTAAGTGTCACTGTATAGTGATGATAAACATTAATAAACTCAACACTCTGTACTATATGATAATGCAAGGTATATATACACGTGCTGCACGGTATAATTAATGCAGACTACATATATGCTGCACTGTATATTAATGTTGAGGGTTTACAATGATGGTGAGCAGTCTGTGCTGCATAATGATGCCAAACATTTCTACACTGAAAATGAACGCACTGTATAATTAGTATGCTAATTATCTATACACTGAAATAGGACTTGTCTTGCAGTATATGAAAAGTTAGAGGATTATCAGTGCTCCTACAAGTTGCCTATCAGCCCTGGTAATATTCATTAGGCTGTGGCTGGAGGTGAGTCCCACTGCTGTCACCAGCTCCACAAACCTCTGTAAACATTTCTAAAGTTTTGCAAAGTACAAGGGCTGTGCAGTGAGATATTTCAGGGAGATGCTTCAAGTTGTTCTGGCTGACCTGCACATTCTGCCTACCTATATTTCAGGGTAGTCCCCTCTCATTCTAGCTATTATACAACCACATATGGCTTCTAATAATGAAGCACAAATTAGACAGCTAAAAGATAAAAATACACATTAAATAAAATAAAAAGTATGCCATGCACCGAATTTGGACCCGACCTAAAGGAGGACTGCTAAAGGGACAATCTAGTAGAATTAAACTTTATGATTCATATAGGGCACAACATTTTGAACAACTTTACAATGTACTTTTATTATCAACTTTGCTTTGTTCTCTTGCTATTCTTTGCTGAAAGCGAAACCTAGGTAGGATCATATGCTAATTTCTAAGCCATTGAAGTGTGCCTCTTATCTCAGTGCATTTTTACAGTTTTTCACAGCTATACAGTGCAAGCTCATGTGTGCTATATAGATAACATTGTGTTCACTCAAGTTGAGCTATTTATGAGTCAGCACTAATAGGCTAAAATGCAAGTGATAGTCAACAAAGCTACAAAGACTAGTTCCTCTATTACAAGTTTCAAAAAGAAAGGGATCTTCAAATGTTTGACTAAGAATTGTCGTATGTGCAGTTATTTCAAACAGGGAACTGATAGTTTTATGTCCCATACCACAACAATAAACTATACATTGCAGCATCATGTCACGTGTGATTCTACCTATATAGTATACTTGCTTACTTGCCAATTATGTGGCATTCAATATGTTGACCATACCTGTAGGAAAAACTTTTCCGTAATATGAAGAATAACTACAAATTCCATAGCGTCTCACGACACTGTACTCAAATACATAATGGGAATCTCAATACTTTTAACATAACCCCAGTAGAACATATTCCAGTGTCTCATTTATATAATAGATTTAATAGATTCAGACAGAGGAAAACCTTTTGGATTTTTAGATTGAATACCTTATTTCCCAAAGGTTTAAATATGAACATGGATTTGGCTGCATTCCAATAACTTTGGTGTCCCTGTAGGTTTAGCCTGATGTAGTCCAATTTCCATTTAACATTAGAGGTAGATTTGTGCTATGTTTTAGAAACATGGGTAGCAAACCTATATGCCCCATATTAATTTTGGATTTATTATATACATATACTTTTTGATATGATACACTGCCACATGGCAATATTAATTTCACTTTCACACATTGATAATAATAATATTATATTACCTTCTAATATTTATATTTATAATAGTTTTTGTCAACCACTTCCTAGTGGTCACATGATTTATATGTATATTACTTTATACTAGCACTACTCTGTACACTGGTTATAATATTACACTTATGACCTATCCAATAATTTTAATTTTGTATTTTCCAATTTATAGCTGTCTAAGTACACTCCTTACCACAAGTGTGTTTGCAATTTTACAATATGTAACTAGTAACGGATAGGAGAATTGTTCACAACATAGCGCAGTCAAATTGAACTAAGATCCTATAAGTGAACTGTTTTTTGTTTATGTTTGCATCGCACACATGGCCGCTGTGTATAACATTGGCCATTTCCAATGGATGACGATTTCTGTTGATTTTTGAGAATTGGTCTACGGCATACCATGTGATCGGAACTATAACCAATAGGGGATCGTTCCTCTGGTGACGAGAACTGTAGTAATCTGCAACATTTGTATTTATTGTCATTTGCATTTGTAATTGTTTTTAAATAGATATTTTTATATAGATGTATTGGTCTAAGAGTGTTTTGGGCCCATATTGTATAAGATTGAATTTCTTATACAGAAATATTATATGTAATGCCCTAGTTGGTGCAAATTTTAACTAGGTGCAAATTTTAATTAGGGGGAGGTTTTTTTTTTCTTTGAAATGTATCTATGATTGGATCCTTGTGTGCATAAAGGGCTAACACATTCATTGTTTTAATATCAGCCTGAGGAAACAGTGTGTCACTGTGAAAGCGTCACTTTGTATCTATGTGTTTGTCACAATAAACACTATTTTTAACCTATTTGCTTTTTGCACACTTGTTAGTTTTGGTATGATGCAGTTCAATTAACTGGCAGTACACCCAACTCTTGGATTCAACTTTTATAGTTCGCCACCGGATTGATACCTATTACCTGGTTCCTGAAACGGGAGTTGAGTTAGCCAGATTACTCTAGAAGATCTGGCCTGCAAGTACATTACTTCAATGTGCTTCATCAAATGTGAGTGAATTTTCATTGATAATAGTTTTAACTGTGTTATAAGACTGTACTACGCTATGTGGCGCCTTCTTTAATTTGTTTTATAAAATGCAAGTTTGTCAAAAGAACTGCAATAAGGGGGAATTCTGCAGAGTCTTAGATACAAGATAAGCGCTGCGGAATCTGTTGGCGCTCTACAAATACCTGATGATGATAATAATAATAATAATAATAATCACAGAGGGAATAAGTATATTAAAGGGAGATTAAACACTAAATACATGCTAGATAGAATGATGCATTCAAATAAAAGATTAGTCCTTCAGGCCCATTTATCAAGCTCCGTACGGAGCTTGAAGGGCCGTGTTTAAAGACCGCTGCTCCATAACCCTGTCCGCCTGCTCAGAGCAAGCGGACAGGAATTGCCGGAAATCAACCCGATCGAATACGATCGGGTTGATTGACACCCCCGTGCTGGCGGCCGATTGGCCGTGAGTCAGCAGGGGGCGGCGTTGCACCAGCAGCTCTTGTGAGCTGCTGGTGCAATGTTAAATGTGGAGAGCGTATTGCTCTCCGCATTTAGCGAGGTCTTGCGAACCTGATCCGCATTGTCGGATCAGGTCCGCAAGCCCTTTGATAAATGGGCCTGCATGGCTAACATGTAGATGTATTTTTTAAAGTTTCATTAGTTGTTTAAAAAGTGACAAAATAAGTGTAAAGTTTTAGTGTCTATAAAACACTGGGAGCTGCCATGTTGTAACTTGTGTTACCTTCTCTGCTGTGGCCAATTAGGGACCGTTATAAATAGGTCACTAGAGTGTGCAGCCAATGGTTGTGCTGGATTTAACAGTGTTCTGCACTTTCATTTTTAACAGGAACTGAAAAGCTCACAATTTGAGAATGGAATTACAGGCAAAGAGGACAAAATAAATAATGAAAGTATATTTCAGAGTTGTTTTATATATACAATTTATCAATTTATATTACCATCTCAAAGTGTTTAATGTCCCTTTAATATAACCGTGTTAATTATGCAAAACTGGGAAATGGGTAATAAAGGAATTATACGTATTTTCAAGAAAGAATTGAACCACTAAAATATAGCAATTATAACTAGAAAGAGTGTATTTATCAAAATATATTTTTTTTTTGTTTAAATTTCATTAATTTAGAAATATTTAAATGATTTATTTACAGGATACATTGAATTAAAATCTATTGAATAGCATACGTTAAACTTTTAAAGCACTCAATTTCTGAACTTTAAAAGCTACACAATAAGAAGATTTTAAAAAAAGATAGACCTGTTCTTAAGGCACAAAAATAAAAATATTGCTACTTAAAAATAAATCCTTTTTTTTATTTATTAATTTCCCCCAAAAATTAAAATTTAGAGTTGGTTTCACAAAAGTCACAGCAGCTCTTAAAATATGAATCGCTGTTTCTACACACTAAGGGGTAGATATATCCATAGTGCGAGTGGACATGATACTATGTAATGTATCATGTCCGCTGCACATCGATAAATGCCGACAGCATACGCTGTCAGCATTTATCATTGCACCAGCAGTTCTTGTGAACTGCTGGTGCAATGCCGCCCCCTGCAGATTCCATCGGGTTGATTTCTGTCCGCGGCCTCAGACCAGGCAGACAAGTTATGGAGCAGCGGTCTTTAGACCGCTGCTTCATAACTTCTGTTTACGACCAGCCACTCCGGTATAATTCAGATAACTGGATATCTTCGCTGCCGGTATCTAGCAATGTTTGCTTCTCTACTTGTTACTATGAGATTCACCCTGACAGGCTTTATCAAGGCTCTATCTATCTTTATCTGCAACATATGGAGAAAGGCCTCTGATGTGACCCTAAGAATTTCATTGGTGAATCAACGTCATATGGAATCTTATACCCAAAATCAAGGGGGGGGGGGGGAGGGCTGAGCAGTGAACCACAAAACGACAAAGCAGTGAGAATAATTTGGTGTTCGGTCCAGCTTTTGGGCATTCACAATTAAAGGAGGCATGTGTACTGTTATACATATTAGCAAACGCAATATACGGATCTGTGAACTGGTATTGGAGAAAAGTGTACAACTTTGGATGGACAAATTGGAAGCTTTCTTCTGAAGCATTTGTGGTTAGAAAATGTGATTTATATTTTAAGAGATGCTATGACTTTCGTGAAACCAAAATTTTAATGCACACTAAATAATTTTCTTTTTTACTTGGAAATCATTTTTTTTTAAAAAAAAGGATTTTATTTTTAAAAAGCTTCGTTTTTATTTTTATGTCTTTAAAAACAGGTCTATCTTTTTTTAAAATTTTCTTATTCTGTGGCTTTTAGAGTTCAGAAATTGCATTTTTTTTAAATGTTTATATGTTTATCCTGTATATAAATAATTTAAATAATTCTGAATTATATAAATTTAAATAAAAATATATATTTTGATAAATACATCTCTTTCCAGTTATAATTGCTTTATTTTAGCACTTCCTTCAATTTTCTTCTTAAAAATATGTGTAAACTATTGGTACTTTATAAGGAGGATAGCTTTAATTATAACAGTCCAGTCCACACCTTGGGGCCTATCTATCAAGCTCCAAAAGGAGCTTGACGGCCCGTGTTTCTGGCGAGTCTTCAGACTCACCAGAAACAGCAGTTATGAAGCAGCGGTCACAAAGACCGCTGCTCCATTACCCTGTTTGCCTGCTCTGAGCAGGCAGACAGGAATCGCAACAATTCAACCTGATCGAGTACGATCGGGTTGATTGACACCCCCTGCTCGCGGCCCATTGGCCGCGAGTCTGCAGGGGGCGGCGTTGCAATGTTAAATGCGGAGAGCGTATTGCTCTCCGCATTCAGCGATGTCTTGCAGACCTGATCCGCACTGTCGGATCAGGTCCGCAAGACGTCTTAAATATGCCTCCTTGTTTTTCCTTATAAAGGGATTATCTTTTTAAGCAATACAAATTCTGGAGTAGACTGTCTCCTAGTCTGCCTTTATTGTAGCACCAGCCCTGCTTGAATACATTTTGTCTGTTTACCCCCTTACTGGGTCTAAGGATGTGCACTTGGTCAGGCGCATGCACACATATTCAAGTCAAGTATTTATCCAATCCAGTAGGTGAGTAAACAAAAAGTAAAGCATCTATACTATAATTGCGTTTGTAACACGTCCGTCGTCAGTTGCGCACGCATCCTCAAAGGAATGTTGGCTGTGCAAGGCTTCCAAAAGAATGTTGACTGCACGTGCAGCTAAAAGATCTGAGCACCGACAGGCTGACCCCCCCACCCCTTCAACCTCTGCAGCAATGCTGGCAGCACTCATATGTCTATTTCCCAAAGATAACCTCTGGATATGACGTTGAGCATGTGCACTCAACTTCTTTGGTCGACCATGGTGAGGCCTTTTCTGAGTGGAACCTATCCTGTGTAACCACTATATGGTCTTGCCCACCGTGCTGCAGCTCAGTTTCAGGGTCTTGGCAATCTTCTTATAGCCTAGGCCATCTTTATGTAGAGCAACAATTCCTTTTTTCAGATCCTCAGAGAGTTCTTTAGCATTTGGTGCCATGTTGATCTTCCAGTGACTAATATGAGAGTGTGAGAGCGATAACACCAAATTTAACACACCTGCTCCCCATTCACACCTGAGATCTTGTACAAGTCACATAACACCGGGGAGGGAAAACGGCTAATTGGACCCAATTTAGATATTTCCACTTAGGGGTGTACTCACTTTTGTTGCCAACGGTTTAGACATTAATGGCTGTGTGTTGAGTTATTTTGAGGGGAAAGCAAATTTACACTGTTATACAGGGTGTACACTCACTACTTTACATTGTAGCAAAGTGTCATTTCTTCAGTGATGTCACATGAAAATGTATAATAAAATATTTACAAAAATGTGAGGGGTGTACTCACTTTTGTGGGATACTGTAGATGTATAGTGCAAATAGTCAGGTTGGATGTTGCAGCCACCAGCTGGCTGATGCTCCCGGCAACAACCACCAGGTATTGTATCTTTTTTTTTTAACCAACAGCATCTTGCGCTAAACAGCTTTGAGATTGTGACACATTTGTACTGTTTGTAGAAAGTGACTGCTGGATGTTTCCTGATTGCCTGTGGCCTGATATTGGAGACTCTCGTCTCTAAGGAGGAATTCCCTTGGAGGTTGTTGTTGCCGGGAGCATCAGTCAGCTGATAGATTGTTATCAAGGCCATTGTTTGCTTTTTTTTTTTTTTTACAATGTTAATTTGCTTTAACATGAAATGTGCATTTATGACCAGGGACCTTTTTACACACATTTGATTTGCTTTTATGACAACAAACCTGATGCACAAGTAATGGAGAAAGTTGTTTATTACAGTTGTCCTTTAATTTTATCTGTGGGATGAAATATGTTTTGTGTACTATTTATACAGACGAGGAATAAAACTTATCACACAAATTCTACTTTATTTTTTTATGGTTTTTATCCCATTCATCTTCTTCGCAACACTCAGTGTTATATATGTTAGCTCTTTTTTTGTGTGTGTTCATTAAAAAGTGAATTGCAATTTATATTTATAAGAACTCCTAAGGTCATCTGAAGAGAAATAGGCTGTTGACATTCCATTTGTCAGTCGCTTAATGTACACTGTACTGTAAATTTTCCTGTTTAATGTGATCTCAATGATTAATTTTACCTGCTGGGGTGCATTAAATAGTTTACAAATAAAATTTTTAGCTTTATTTTGTCATTTGAAATAGCTGTTTTCGCCTTCTTGAACCACCACCTATACTTGGTAGGAGAGAGAGTTCAACACATTGAAAGGGATGTTCCTGCACCAGGTTTAAATACAGTAAATTCTTATCAGCTGCTTCCCTGAATATATTGTCCTTTTAGATGTATCCAGTTTAGCAGTAAGATGACCAGTAAGTTTTCTTATGGGCAAAAAAATAAAACTTGATGACTAACTGAGCTTTACTCCGTGTCCTTTTAGGTTCCAAAAAAGTCTGAAAAATATAAGAAAAGCTGAAAGAATGTATTTTTCATAGCAAGTTCTCCTTTAAATGCATTTTGCATTAAGTAATGTGCATGAATACATCTTTATTTCATTGACTGATCTTTTGTCAGAATTAAAAACAGATTCCACAGTTTGACAGATCTGCACTCTTAGTTGTTACTCGAAAGGCAATTTTTAGAAAGAGTTTTGGCAGTTGTTAAAATACAATATTTTACGTTCAGCTTGACAAAGTCAGTGTGAATTTAAAATATTTTTGCTACAATTTAGTGGTATTAGGTGCAATGTATATTTTCATAGAATGTAAAAATCATAAACTGAGTTTCAAAATGAGTAACAAATGTATATAATATTATTGCACCATGTGCCTAGTGCAAGTTTGTTAAATGGTATTCACCTTTTTTAAATGACATTCCCCCAGATAATGCCCCCAAAACTGCCACCATTCCCCCTTAATACTGATCTGTAAAATCACTTTTCTTTCTTGTCATAGGGTGATACGCCAAGCCCCTGCTAGTCATTAGTCAATGTAGTATTCTCCTGTGCAGGATGAAGACATCAGCTGCATAGAAGAGAAGGGGCGCACATGTGTAATGTGGATCATTTCTTCTGTGTGCTTATGGGAGCTGCCATTTTGGAACTTAGGTTTCATGTGCAAATACAAGTCTGTCATGGACTAC
Source organism: Bombina bombina (assembly GCF_027579735.1). Taxonomy (NCBI): domain Eukaryota; kingdom Metazoa; phylum Chordata; class Amphibia; order Anura; family Bombinatoridae; genus Bombina; species Bombina bombina. The sequence goes on along the minus strand of NC_069501.1, from coordinate 306,442,972 downwards.
AGTGGAAGCCAAAAACAACATGGTGTTAGCCATGACTAGAGGGAAAATGAGTATGCTTTTAAAATGTATTTTAGTGTAGGTGTTTGGTACCTTTAATGCACACTAAGCAGTTGCCTTTGGGGCACAACATGTGTGTAGTCACAAAACATTTGCACTTAAAGGGATATTAAACCCAAACTTTTTTTTTCATGATTCAGATAGAGCATGCGATTTTAAACAATTTTCTAATTTAGTTCTATTATCTTATTTTCTTTGTTCTCTTGGTATCTTTTATTGAAAAGCAAGGACGTAAACTCAGGAGCCGGACCATTTCTGGAGAACTATTTGGCATCAGTTTTACAAGAATGTTGTTCATTTGAAAAGGGCACTATATGACCGCACTATTTCCTGCCATGTAGTTCTCCAGATGCCTACCTAGGTATCGCTTCAAAACAGAATATCATGGCAATGAAGCAAATTTGATCATAGAAGTAAAATTGTATGCTCTGTCTGAATCACAAAAGAAAATCTTGGGGTTTCATGTCCCTTTAAGTATCTATTAGTGGCCTTCTTTCATTTCTCCTAAAAAAGAAAAAATATATATTGTTTTTTATTTTCACCATAAACATCTTGTTGCCAGCATTAAAATATATTTTTTTACCAGTGACACTTTGCAGCAAAGCAATCAAGTAAGCAAGTTACCCGGAGTACTAACCACCTCCATCAATGGGCTAATACCTAAAATATAAAAAAATACACTTGCTATTTAAAGGGTAACCCCGTCTAATAGGTTAATTAGGTAAATGGCTAATGAGAACCTTCTGTGTATGAAGCCTCGTTTCCCTTGGCTTCTATAGTAACAAGAAATAAACAACAATATTGTTTGCTATACAAAAAGGGGTGTTAAAGTGTGGTAAGATAATAAAGATTACAAACAAATGTATGGATACACCCATAGATGTATATCATGATAATGCATCTCTATCTGGATCACATAAATATTTGTAAGTGAACCATACTAAACACCATTACAAATAATCTAAATGTATAATTTGTACAAAAGATCCAAAAAATAATATGAATACACTCAGGCCATCACGCAAAAATGCACAGTTAAAGCTTTCATAAACATATTATGTTGTTGGTAATCTAATTTTACATGTTAGATAGAAGCCCCATTGATCATAGTGATTATTTGTTTAAGCTGATTTGTTTGTTAAATCGACATGTATACACCTGACATAAAATAAGGTTCTCATGTATATACTCAACATCGAAAATCTCTACACAACTATGCCCACAGTTGGCTATAAATGGATAGCCAGATAACATGTGTTAGGTAAACATACTTGTAGATCCAAAGAGGCCAGTTGTAGTGATTGGCAATAACGCCACCATTGCATCCAGATGCTTCATAATTACCCACAATGGGTGTGTGGCCTTCTAACCAGTCACAGACCGAAGGGGGAAGCATCTCAATGGAGACAGAATCGCAGTATGACTAAAAAAGGCTCCACCTATCTGACGTCACTCTCCTTACAGAGAGTGTCATTAACAAATCAAATACAAAGTGTATTTCATACTAAAGCGGCCAAGCAATCTGATAGGGTAATGTGTTATTATGTCCCATTGGTGTTTTGACTGAGAACACGCTCTCATTGGTATTCAGTAATAACAAAAAAGTGACCAAAAGTATTATACAGTTATATATAGATATATATCCATTTGTGCAGTGTGGTAATTGTATATCACAATATATAGCAATAATAATAAATGTGCCTCTAATTAATACATGATGTGTATAACTATAACCCACAATATATGGCAATAATAATTAATGTACCTTTAATACATAAATGTGTGTGACCCACAATCATAATCGCTAAACGATACAAGGCGTAAAAATTAAACAGATATCTATAAGTGATTTCTAATAGGAGTAGTTATATCTATGTATTGTACTTCAAAGTGTACGTGTAAAAAAAACAATAAAGACAATATATATATATATATATATATATATATATATATATATATATATATATATATATATATATATAGTGGCATTAAATATGCCAATATATGGATAATATTAGAACATAATTAATTGTTTATAATATATACAGTGTTGATAATAAACATAGTAAAGGCTAAATGTGAATGTCCCTACCTATCTATATATTGTATGTGTCAAACTCAGTGTAAAGCTCAATGGAAGAAAAATATATAAATGGTGGCATAACATATACCTGTAATAAAAAAAATGTGTGTTACCCACAATCATAATCGCTAAACGATACAAGGCGTAAAAATTAAACAGATATCTATAAGTGATTTCTAATAGGAGTATTTATATCTATGTATTGTACTTCAAAGTGTACGTGTAAAAAAAACAATAAAGACAATATATATATATATATATATATATATATATATAGTGGCATTAAATATGCCAATATATGGATAATATTAGAACATAGTTAATTGTTTATAATATATACAGTGTTGATAATAAACATAGTAAAGGCTAAATGTGAATGTCCCTACCTATCTATATATTGTATGTGTCAAACTCAGTGTAAAGCTCAATGGAAGAAAAATATATAAATGGTGGCGTAACATATACCTGTAATAAAAAAATGTAAAAACATGATTTATTAATAAGAAAATAAATAATGTGGATTTGATAAGTTAGTGGAAAACAAAATGTGAATGTCTAAAATATTTAGTGAACCTTAATATGGTGGATTATTATGTATTGTTGATTGATATTAAGGTGCATATATAGATATGCAGCTAATTGTATAAAATAGAATTAGGGGGTCCCAGTGTGGAATGTCCCAGTGTGGAATGTGTCCTAAACTTAGTGTGAAAGGGGGGGGGATATATTACTCTAAAAACTATAATAGAGTGGTAAATTACAAAAGTATAGTGTTTAGTGTGATCTTCATAATAGTGTAATGTGATATGTCGGTTGTAGTTGATATACTATACAAACTGTAACATATATTGTGTTAATCAATCTTTATAATGCATAATGTGTTTTCAATGAATTACCTGTTGAGGGGTGTAAATAGCTCCATTGAGTACATTTTAATATAGGCAGTCCTCGCATATAATTAAATTAAATGAATGCCGCCATGTCGAGATTTTCATTAAGGCCCTCAGGTTGCAGTGTTCTGAGTTTAGTAAAAAAAGGATTCTCTCCTTCTAAGGGTCATAAATACCAAGTCACTATGTGATCTAGGAAGTAGCTTGATAGGCCCCTTATGAAATTGTACACAATGTCTGAATACACAATGGGCCTTGGAATTGTTTTTGATGTTGTATGCATGTTCGCCTCATCCATCTTTTTTTCGCCCAGGTGCGACCAATGTACTAGACCCCACATTTACAACTCAAGAAGTATATGAAGATTCACAGGTCATAAACCCCCTGATACTAAATATTTCACCAGTGGTGTGAGATGTAAAAGTTGATACTCTGTGTAATGAAACTACACTTGCCGCAACATTTTCTGTAGCATTTGGATATCTTGTTCTTAGGAAGGTTGCCTCCAAGAGGTTTTGTATGTGATATAGTGTCCTTTTTATATTTGTCCCTTACCACTTTACTAGGTGCTAAAGTGGTTTTAAGGGTGGAGGCTCTTCTATATACCATTTTGGGTTTGAGGCCAATTATAGTCTTCAGGACAGGGTCATTGGTCAGAATAGGCCAATGTTTCAATAAAATCTTAATATCACAATAGTTCTAGTTATAGCTAGTGATAAATAGTGGTGAATTCAAATCTTTAAAGTTTGGGTTTTATTTTTTCTAATGATATATTGATTTCTATCTTCCTCTCTAACCCTAATACAATCTCTATTGATAAGATATTCATGATAACCCTTCTCCAAAAATCTGTCCCCAAGCACTCTAGCTTGCTCATCATAGTCATCCAGTGTGGAACAGTTTCTCCTAATCCATCTGAATTGTCCATATGGGACATTATTTTTCCAGCATTGATAGTGGTTGCTGTCAAAATGTAGCAAACTGTTACAATCAACGGTTTTAAAAAAAGTTTTAGAAGAAACCACTCCATCACTGGACCTCCCCAAGATCAAATCCAGAAACTCTATACTATCGTTTTGGATATTGGATGTAAATGAAATGCTGAATGAGTTATTATTCAAATGATCTACAAAATCTGAAATATGCTTGTAAGACCCCCTAAAAATAAAAAGGAGATTGTCAATATAACAGCCATAGAACATCAGGTTCTGTGTGAATTGGGAGTCATAGATGTAAAGTTGTTTAAATTTTCCCATAAACAAGTTCGCAAAACTTGGTGCGAACCTGGTGCCCATGGATGTTCCTTTTGTTCTTAAATAATATCTACTTTGATACAAAAAATAGTTATCTTCATGGTTGTGCAGCGCTAAAAGCAAATTTTTGCCCGTACAAATACTCCCGTGTTTTGTGCATGCACAGTGCGCCGATAACACTGTAGGGGGAGGTTTCAAAGAGGAAGTGGCTGGTTATTGCTATCAAAAAAACGAAAGGGTTAACTGCGCAAAAAAAGGAAACTATTAAACCTGTGATTATATAGAGGAAACTCCCAACCTCAATTACTAAAGTGATTTGGAAAGAATATATATGGACTCTAGAAAGAGACCACAATATTCAAAATACACAGGCGCTAAACAGCTTAAAATAGGTATTAAAAACGTGATTTTTAAACCATATAATGCAGTGAATATATGCTTACAAATAACACCCAGTGCGAACTGAATCAACAAAGATATGTGAACAACAGAAGTGTATAAAATATATATTTAATTACATAAATGAAATAAAATCATTAAAATATTTATACATATACAGGCGCTGATCAGGCGCAATATTGAAGTGTAGCATACATTTGAACAATAATGTGATACAAAAAGTTGTGATAATAGAACAACGTGAGAGGTTTAATGTTTCCAAGTATGAGATTCGATGCGATGATTTTTCCAAATGGCCCAGACTTTGAAGAAGGATTTATGTCTTCAATGGGAGACCGGAGGTCGGTGGTTGAATCCTGCAAGTTCCTTTTCGTGGCGTAAAACTCCAAACCGCAGTGGGCAGCAAAAGTCGATCCAGCAGAATATGCAAACACCTTTGCACAGGTGGCTGGAAACGATGCACCTACGGAGGCCGGAGAGAGACAAAAATAGAGCACAAAAGAGCAACGCGTTTCAACCCGTAAACCGGGTCTTTTTCAAGCTCCCAACAGATAGATGAGTGTGTCATATATAGCCGATTGAATCAGGCTATTGGCTCAATTGCATCAGTGGGCGTATATTTTCCAAAACAATTTCTTAGCCATAATGTTTTATATATCACAGTTCACTCAATCCTTCAACATATATTGTGTCAAAGAACAACTGATATTGTATCAGAGAACAAATTACATGTGTATGTATATGTCTCTATTTGTGAAGCACAACTTTAGTTGTATCCATTCCGCACGGGGGTTATTATGACCATATATAAAAATGTAAAACAACTTCTTATAAAAATTCAAATATAATTTATAATCAAATTAGAATGTATATTTGAAAAAGTAATGATAAATAAATTTGGGGAAAAAAATATATATATATAGAAAACACATAGATAAAATATATTTTCTACAAAAAAGTATATATAAAATGCATATATTAGTGACAATCAAAAAAGAGTATCTTGAGGAAGAGCAGCAGATAACACTAGAAAGATACATGGATAACTTAAAATCAAGAATAAAAACTATGTATATGAGCTGATTATATAGAATAGGAGTTCAATCTTTTAGGAAACAGCCAATGTCAAAATCGACATTTAGACCTAGTGGATGTAACGTTTTTAGATCAAAAATCCATTTACTTTCTCTTCTTAAAAGATCATTATTTATATTTCCTCCTCTCCATTTCTTTTTGACTTTTTCTATTCCAAGATAAGAGAATTGACTTAGATTCCCATTATTACACATACCAAAATGTTTAGCAATCGGTAAGTCTTTATTTCTTTTTAATGTAAAATTTTCTATGGACCACATATGTTCTCTAATACGTGTACGTAGGGGTCTGGAGGTCTCACCTGTATATTGTAGACCACATTTACACTGAATGATATAAATAATGTTGCTATCTGAGCATCTAATAAGGTCTTTTATCTTGTATGATTTTCCTGTTACATTTGATTTGAATTCTCTACATTTGGTTGAGTGTTCACAAGATTTACAGGTTAAACAGGGATAGAAGCCTAAGAGACTATTGCCCATTATGTCCAATTGGTTAACACCATTTGTACGACTATTACTGTCATATGTTGGTGCTAGAATGGTCTTAAGATTTTTCACTTTTTTGTACACTACTTGTGGTCTTGATGGAAGACTTGGACCTAATATTTCGTCACTTTTAAGTAACTTCCAGTGCTTGTTCAGAATCTTTTCTAGTAAATATTTATTTTGGCTATAATTTGTAATAAATGGAATGAATATCTGCTCAGTCCCTTCCCTATCTTTCTTGGCAGTGTATTTGGTTTGTTTAGATTTGGCGATTAATAAAGAATTTCTATCAACTAATCGAACTTCATTAAGAGTTTTCTCTATCTCGCTTTCTCTATAACCTCTCTCTATAAATTTTTGTTTTATCAAACTTGACTGATTTTCAAAGTCAGTTGGATTTGTACAATTTTTACGAATCCTCAGAAATTGCCCTTTGGGGATATTGTCCAACCATTTTTTGTGGTGACAACTAGTGTAATGGATGTAACTATTCGCATCCACCTTTTTAAAAAAAGTTTGGGCATTCAATTCATTATTATTGACAAAAATTTCCAAATCCAGAAAGTTAATAGAGGTTTTGTCACGTATGTGGGTGAATTTGAGATTAATTTCATTATTGTTAATTTCTTCAACAAATTTATCTAGTGATAGACAATCTCTTCGCCAAATGATTAAAATATCGTCAATAAATCTTTTAAAGGACACCAGGTTTGCCCCAAGTGGGCAATTGGATAAAAAATAATGTTCCCAATACCCCATTAATAAATTAGCATAACTTGGGGCAAACCTGGTGCCCATTGCTGTGCCTCTCTCTTGATTATAAAAATTTCCTTCATAAAAAAAGAAATTGTGTGTTAAAATGAACTCAATGGCTTCTAAAATAAAAATCTTCTGTTCATAATTCATGGATTTATCTTGTTCCAAATAATAATTAATAGCTTTAAGTCCATCTTTATGATTAATACACGTATATAGAGATGTAACATCACAGGATGCCAACAAATAGTCATCCTGCCATGATACATCCCCAATAAGATTCAATACATCTGTTGAATCCTTTAGAAAGGATGGAAGAAGTTTCACATATTTCTGCAGGAAAACATCCAAATATTCAGATAAATTGGCTGTTAAAGAGCCTATGCCTGAAATGATTGGCCTGCCTGGGGGATCTATCATGCTCTTATGTATTTTAGGCAAACAATATAACAAAGGAATTCTTGGAAACTTGGGGAGAAGGTATTCACGTTCTTTTACATTTAGAATTCCTTCATCTTTAGCTTTATTCAGAATGGATATTAGACTCAATTTGTATTTCTCAGTAGGGTCAGATTTTAGCTTTTTATAGGTCAATTCATCTGTGACTATATCATTACACATTTTTCGATAATTGCAGCTGTCCATAACTACAATCCCGCCGCCCTTGTCGGCGGGCTTGATTGTGATGTTTTTATTCTTCTCTAATTCATTTATTACTTTTAACTGTTTTCTAGTTGTGTTATTATAAACATTTTTGGGTGTTTTTTCAGGTAAATTTTCAATGTCTCTGAGTATCAGTTTTTCAAAAGATTCAATAATAGGTCCCTTTTCATTTTTTGGGTAAAATTTAGATTTCTCTTTTAGATTGGTATGAGTATCAGATATTAAACAATCAGAGGCTGCTTTCTCAGCACTAGATCTCATAAACCATTTTTTTACTGTTAATTTTCGCACAAATTTGTGAGCATCTACAAACGTATTGAATCTATTTAAGTTGCTAGTTGGAGCAAAAGACAATCCTTTACTTAAAATTTCCTCATGTTTATCACTTAATTGTTCTTTGCTAAGATTAAAAATGCCTATATTTGGGTTTCTTTCGGTTTCTGTATTATTTAGACCCTTGACTTTTTTATTTCTCCTAAGTCCTCCCCTATTGCCTCGCTTTCTGAAGCCCTTCTTTTTCTTACCATTCTTTGTGGAAGTGGGCTTTCTTGAATACTTGAGCCATGGCCTAAAAAACGGTTCCCCAAAATTTGTGGAGATCCATTATAAGAATCAGATCTTCTATAGTCTATGTCTACATGATTGGACAATGGAGAGAATCTGTTTGACAATCTTAAGTCATAATCTGAATGTCTATTAGGTTGATGTGTATATTCGTGATTTCTAGTTGGAGTATTAAAATTTCTATATTCAATATTCTGGGCATTTTGTCTTCTAGAGAAAGAATGGGATTGTGCATGGCTGTTTGGAGTGATTGTATTTGGATACAATTCATCTTTATTATTATGTCGGTTGTATGGACCTAACTTATCTTGAGTTCTAAAGTGGTCAACAGCATGCTCATGCTGATTGTCCACATACTGTCTTCTATTGGTGTTTTGGAAATAACTATTTCTGTCTTTTTCTAATTGTCTTTAAAATACATAAGAGCATGATAGATCCCCCAGGCAGGCCAATCATTTCAGGCATAGGCTCTTTAACAGCCAATTTATCTGAATATTTGGATGTTTTCCTGCAGAAATATGTGAAACTTCTTCCATCCTTTCTAAAGGATTCAACAGATGTATTGAATCTTATTGGGGATGTATCATGGCAGGATGACTATTTGTTGGCATCCTGTGATGTTACATCTCTATATACGTGTATTAATCATAAAGATGGACTTAAAGCTATTAATTATTATTTGGAACAAGATAAATCCATGAATTATGAACAGAAGATTTTTATTTTAGAAGCCATTGAGTTCATTTTAACACACAATTTCTTTTTTTATGAAGGAAATTTTTATAATCAAGAGAGAGGCACAGCAATGGGCACCAGGTTTGCCCCAAGTTATGCTAATTTATTCATGGGGTATTGGGAACATTATTTTTTATCCAATTGCCCACTTGGGGCAAACCTGGTGTCCTTTAAAAGATTTATTGACGATATTTTAATCATTTGGCGAGGAGATTGTCTATCACTAGATAAATTTGTTGAAGAAATGAACAATAATGAAATTAATCTCAAATTCACCCACATACGTGACAAAACCTCTATTAACTTTCTGGATTTGGAAATTTTTGTCAATAATAATGAATTGAATGCCCAAACTTTTTTTAAAAAGGTGGATGCGAATAGTTACATCCATTACACTAGTTGTCACCACAAAAAATTGTTGGACAATATCCCCAAAGGGCAATTTCTGAGGATTCGTAAAAATTGTACAAATCCAACTGACTTTGAAAATCAGTCAAGTTTGATAAAACAAAAATTTATAGAGAGAGGTTATAGAGAAAGCGAGATAGAGAAAACTCTTAATGAAGTTCGATTAGTTGATAGAAATTCTTTATTAATCGCCAAATCTAAACAAACCAAATACACTGCCAAGAAAGATAGGGAAGGGACTGAGCAGATATTCATTCCATTTATTACAAATTATAGCCAAAATAAATATTTACTAGAAAAGATTCTGAACAAGCACTGGAAGTTACTTAAAAGTGACAAAATATTAGGTCCAAGTCTTCCATCAAGACCACAAGTAGTGTACAAAAAAGTGAAAAATCTTAAGACCATTCTAGCACCAACATATGACAGTAATAGTCGTACAAATGGTGTTAACCAATTGGACATAATGGGCAATAGTCTCTTAGGCTTCTATCCCTGTTTAACCTGTAAATCTTGTGAACACTCAACCAAATGTAGAGAATTCAAATCAAATGTAACAGGAAAATCATACAAGATAAAAGACCTTATTAGATGCTCAGATAGCAACATTATTTATATCATTCAGTGTAAATGTGGTCTACAATATACAGGTGAGACCTCCAGACCCCTACGTACACGTATTAGAGAACATATGTGGTCCATAGAAAATTTTACATTAAAAAGAAATAAAGACTTACCGATTGCTAAACATTTTGGTATGTGTAATAATGGGAATCTAAGTCAATTCTCTTATCTTGGAATAGAAAAAGTCAAAAAGAAATGGAGAGGAGGAAATATAAATAATGATCTTTTAAGAAGAGAAAGTAAATGGATTTTTGATCTAAAAACGTTACATCCACTAGGTCTAAATGTCGATTTTGACATTGGCTGTTTCCTAAAAGATTGAACTCCTATTCTATATAATCAGCTCATATACATAGTTTTTATTCTTGATTTTAAGTTATCCATGTATCTTTCTAGTGTTATCTGCTGCTCTTCCTCAAGATACTCTTTTTTGATTGTCACTAATATATGCATTTTATATATACTTTTTTGTAGAAAATATATTTTATCTATGTGTTTTCTATATATATATATTTTTTTCCCCAAATTTATTTATCATTACTTTTTCAAATATACATTCTAATTTGATTATAAATTATATTTGAATTTTTATAAGAAGTTGTTTTACATTTTTATATATGGTCATAATAACCCCCGTGCGGAATGGATACAACTAAAGTTGTGCTTCACAAATAGAGACATATACATACACATGTAATTTGTTCTCTGATACAATATCAGTTGTTCTTTGACACAATATATGTTGAAGGATTGAGTGAACTGTGATATATAAAACATTATGGCTAAGAAATTGTTTTGGAAAATATACGCCCACTGATGCAATTGAGCCAATAGCCTGATTCAATCGGCTATATATGACACACTCATCTATCTGTTGGGAGCTTGAAAAAGACCCGGTTTACGGGTTGAAACGCGTTGCTCTTTTGTGCTCTATTTTTGTCTCTCTCCGGCCTCCGTAGGTGCATCGTTTCCAGCCACCTGTGCAAAGGTGTTTGCATATTCTGCTGGATCGACTTTTGCTGCCCACTGCGGTTTGGAGTTTTACGCCACGAAAAGGAACTTGCAGGATTCAACCACCGACCTCCGGTCTCCCATTGAAGACATAAATCCTTCTTCAAAGTCTGGGCCATTTGGAAAAATCATCGCATCGAATCTCATACTTGGAAACATTAAACCTCTCACGTTGTTCTATTATCACAACTTTTTGTATCACATTATTGTTCAAATGTATGCTACACTTCAATATTGCGCCTGATCAGCGCCTGTATATGTATAAATATTTTAATGATTTTATTTCATTTATGTAATTAAATATATATTTTATACACTTCTGTTGTTCACATATCTTTGTTGATTCAGTTCGCACTGGGTGTTATTTGTAAGCATATATTCACTGCATTATATGGTTTAAAAATCACGTTTTTAATACCTATTTTAAGCTGTTTAGCGCCTGTGTATTTTGAATATTGTGGTCTCTTTCTAGAGTCCATATATATTCTTTCCAAATCACTTTGGTTATTGCTATCACAAGCTCGTGGTAGCAATTAGCGCTTATAAAATTAACCAGAGATCAGATCTCTAGTTCATTTTATAAATGTGTCCCAAATACCCCCAAAATCAAGTTAGTTTTCTTTCTTTTCTTAAAATGTAGCATTTAAAAAGAAAAAGAAAACTGCACTTAGTTTTGGAAGCTAAAATCGGCGGGTGTGGGGTGTTAGAAAAGAAATTGCACTGAAAAGTGCTTTTACATTGCGGTCTATGAGAACTATGTGTTCCCAGTAAATATATATGTATATACACATATTAACACATAAATATATATGTATATAAGCATTTTTAAAGCAAAAAAAAATTTTGCAGCATAAATATAAGTCAATATTATTACGAGATGTTAATCCCAATTTTATTTGAACTATGTAAGTATATTTAGCAGACAGAAGCATATACAAATATGCCATGAAAGAGTGGACTTAAGTGGTTGGATGTGCACTAATATTTTTTGTTGTTTTGGTCACTTTGGTAGCACTCCCACAATATGTGTGTTAAGATTAAACAGTCCTTTTTGTGGTGTGCTTAACTAAAAAAAAACCTTTGTTGTATCTCTTAAATAGGGAGTTGACCAAATCCCTCCCCTTTGGTTACTGCACGCCACCCAGCCCAGGTGTGTTCCAGATAAATATACTTAATAAGCTAGAAAGCTTCACACTGTGTAGAGATGACTTGCTGCAGTGGGGAAACTGGTTAGTGTTAGGACCAGTCTTTATGGGACACCTTGTAAGTGGTGACTGGCTTAGCAGAATATGATCATATTGTGTGACTAATATCCCATATCATTTAAAGGCATTTTTAAAGCAAAAAAATAAATAAAAATTTTGCAGCATAAATATAAGTCAATATTATTGCGAGATGTTAATCCCAATTTTATTTGAACTATGTAAGTATATTTAGCAGATAGAAGTATATTTGTTTTTGCAGCACAAATATAAGCTCATATTATTGCGAGATGTTTATCCCAATCTTATTAGAAGCTATGTAAGTATATTTGGCAGACAGAAGCATATACAAATATGCCATGAAAGAGTGGACTTAAGTGGTTGGATGTGCACCAATATTTATTGTTGTTTTGTAATTGTTTTGGTCACTTTGGTAGCACTCCCACAATATGTGTGTTAAGATTAAACAGTCCTTTTTGTGGTGTGCTTAACTAAAAAACCCCTTTGTTGTATATGTAAGCATATACATATATATTTACTGCCATTGCTGCACTACTTATCCCCTTCGCTGCGTGAGATTCTCATGCCGTGTCTCAAGGCATGAGAATGAGGCTCCCATTGGAGCCTATGGAAGCGCGCTCACGTTCGCATTGCTGTCAACTTGTAATACCAGCGTACATTAGTGTGCGCTGGTATTACTCAGTGGCTCCCCTTTCGCTAAAGCAATATTTTGCGCTTCACTTGTAATCTGGCCACTAGTAAGTAATAATAATAATATTAATGATGTTCTGTTTATTGTTTTTTAAATTAGATAGATCAGATGGCCCTGCATCTTGCAATAATAAGTTTCACCTGCATTAGTATTGTACACATTGTGCACACATTTATGTATAGGCTGGCAGCTATGTTCCATCCCCCCAGCACTTAGGCCCTGCTCCTGCTGCACCAGTTGTAGTTCACCTCCTACCTAGGTAGGCTAATAGAAGCTTATTAACGTGGGCATATCTATAGCAGTGTTTGTATCATTGTTTATAGGAATGTTATACATAGTTGCACTCTCATGAGCTAACTTATGTTTACTCTTTAACAAAGGATACAAGAGAACTAATCAAAATTGATAATTTAAGTAAACCGGAAAGGTGTTTAAAATGTTGTGCTCTATCTAATCCATTTAAATTCAATTTTGACTTGACTGTCCCTTTAAACACAAAATTAGGAAACAGAAGTATTCTCTTCAAGGCTGAGCATATCCTATTAATGGCATTTTGTAAGCCTGCATTAATACAGGTCTCCTAAAGAATTGTAACTCATTTCTATACCATTTATTTGATGATAGTACCAGGATTGTTTCTATGCAAGGCATTTTGTTCTAATAGATCTGGAGTGTTATTTAATATTGTGTATGAAAAATATGGCAATATCAGAACTCCAAGTGATATAGAGAGTTTGATCCATTTCTATATTACAGTGTGTATCACTTACACTATATACTGTATATATAAATCACTAAAAGATAAGTAAAAGCTTACATTTTCTATTAAGCACTTTTTAGCTTTAATCAGTTATGTCTTTTTTTTTTTAATTTTAAATAAAACAATGATAGTTCCTATCCTTAAGACTTGCATTAAAAAAACACACACATAGAAAAGGCAGCATACGGCAGTAATCGGAAACCTAATATTTCTGTTTAGCTGATGTGCTTTAGTTCTGTGTTAAAGAGGTATATTTTGCTCAGAAGCAGAAGAGTATTATGGCTCTGGAACTGACTTGTTTGATCCATTTGCGAGAGAATAGGGGGCATTGTTTTTAGGCAAACAATAGTGCAATAATAAAATGCTCTACTGCATTAGAACATTTTGTTATTGCACTATAATGTCCCTTTAACTTATTGAAAAGGGTTAAACACATAGTCAAGTCTGTTGTCTAGACGAGGGTACAGTAAATGAATGAAGGATATGTATGTATATATGCTTCTCATTTGCTCACCAACTATATCCTCATCTGGAGTGACACAGGAGCACAACTGTGTGTTTAACTATTTTATGTTCAAAAAAATAGTAAAATAAGAAATGTGGTGTTTGTATACTAGTTTGTCCCTTTAAATAATATTACAATTTAAAGGGACAGTCTAGCCAAAATTAAACTTTCATGATTCAGATAGGGCATGTAATTTTAAACAACTTTACAATTTACTTTTATAATCATTGCTTTGTACTCTTGGTATTCTTTGTTGAAAGCTAAACCTAGGTAGGTTCATATGCTAATTTCTCTTGTTAAGTGTATCCAGTCCACGGATCATCCATTACTTATGGGATATTAACTCCTCCCCAACAGGAAGTGCAAGAGGATTCACCCAGCAGAGCTGCTATATAGCTCCTCCCCTAACTGCCATTACCAGTCATTCTCTTGCACCCAACGAATAGATAGGATGTGTGAGAGGACTGTGGTGATTATACTTAGTTTCATACCTTCAATCAAAAGTTTGTTATTTTATAATAGCACCGGAGTGTGTTATTCCTTCTCTGGTAGAATTTGAAGAAGAATCTACCTGAGTTTTTCTATGATTTTAGCCGGAGTAGTTAAGATCATATTGCTGTTTCTCGGCCATCTGAGGAGAGGTAAACTTCAGATCAGGGGACAGCGGGCAGATTAATCTGCAAAGAGGTATGTAGCAGCTTATTATTTTCTGACAATGGAATTGATGAGAAAATTCTGCCATACCGATATAATGTAAACTCAGCCTTAAATGCAGTAGCAGCAACTGGTATCAGGCTGTCATGTATGTATATTTTACACTTCAGTATTCTGGGGAATGGCACTTCACTGGAATTATACTGTATGCATAAAACTTTAGCCTAATTTGCAGGGACTAGCAACAGGCTTTTTAATAACACTCAATTTATTAATGTTAAACGTTTTTTGCTGGCATGTAAAATCGTTTAATTTTCTGAGGTACTGGGTGAAAAAATGTTTTGGGCACTATTTTTTTCCACTTGGCAGTCGTTTTATTTAATTTATGACAGTTTACTGATCTCTCTCACTGTTATGTGTGAGGGGGAGGGGCCTTTTTTGGTGCTTTTGCTACGCATCAAAAAATTCAGTCAGAAGTTTGTCTTCCCTGCATGATCCGGTTCATCTCTACAGAACTCAGGGGTCTTCAAAACTTGTTTTGAGGGAGGTAATCACTCACAGCAGAGCTGTGAGATTGTAGTTGACTGTGATAAAAAAACGTTTATTTCTGTATTTTTTTTTTTTTTTTTTCTGCTATCAGGGTTAGTTATCCTTTGCTAATGGGAGCAATCCTTTGCTAAAATTGTGTTTTTTACAAAGATTTGATGCTATAACTTTTCAGTTTATTAATTTTCAACTGTCATAACTTTTTCTGTGCTTCTTATAGGCACAGTACGTTTTCATATTATAGTAAATTACTTGAAAAGTATTTCCAAGTTGCTAGTTTATTTGCTAGTGTGTTAAACATGTCTGATTCAGAGGAAGATATCTGTGCTATATGTGCTAAAGCCAAAGTGGAGCCCAATAGAAATTTATGTACTAACTGTATTGATACTACAAATCACATTACAGGATATGGCTACTGTTATGACTGAAGTTTTGGCTAAATTACCAGAACTAAGAGGTAAGTGTGATCACTCTGGGGTGAGAACAGAGTGCGCTGATAATATTAGGGCCATGTCAGACACTGCGTCACAATTTGCAGAACATGAGGACGGAGAGCTTCATTCTGCGGGTGACGGTTCTGATCCAAACAAACTGGATTCAGATATTTCAAATTTTAAATTTAAGCTGGAAAACCTCCGTGTATTACTAGGGGAGGTGTTAGCGGCTCTGAATGATTGTAACACAGTTGCAATACCAGAGAAAATGTGTAGGTTGGATAAATATTTTGCGGTACCGGCGAGTACTGACGTTTTTCCTATACCTAAGAGACTTACTGAAATTGTTACTAAGGAGTGGGATAGACCCGGTGTGCCGTTCTCACCCCCTCCGATATTTAGAAAGATGTTTCCAATAGACGCCACCACACGGGACTTATGGCAAACGGTCCCTAAGGTGGAGGGAGCAGTTTCTACTTTAGCTAAGCGTACCACTATCCCAGTGGAGGATAGCTGTGCCTTTTCAGATCCAATGGATAAAAAGTTAGAGGGTTACCTTAATAAAATGTTTGTTCAACAAGGTTTTATATTGCAACCTCTTGCATGCATTGCGCCTATCACGGCTGCAGCAGCATTTTGGTTTGAGTCTCTGGAAGAGACACTTGAATCAGCTCCATTAGATGAGATTACACACAAGCTTAAAGCCCTTAAGTTAGCTAACTCATTTATTTCAGATGCCGTAGTACATTTAACTAAACTTACGGCTAAGAATTCCGGATTCGCCATTCAGGCACGCAGAGCACTGTGGCTAAAATCCTGGTCAGCTGACGTTACTTCTAAATCTAAATTGCTTAATATACCTTTCAAAGGGCAGACCTTATTCGGGCCCGGGTTGAAAGAAATTATCGCTGACATTACAGGAGGTAAAGGCCATGCCCTGCCTCAAGACAGAGCCAAACCTAAGGCTAGACAGTCTAATTTTCGTTCCTTTCGTAATTTCAAAGCAGGAGCAGCATCAACTTCCTCTGCACCAAAACAGGAAGGAGCTGTTGCTCGCTACAGACAAGGCTGGAGACCTAACCAGTCCTGGAACAAGGGCAAGCAGGCCAGGAAACCTGCTGCTGCCCCTAAGACAGCATGAATCGAGGGCCCCCGATCCGGGAACGTATCTAGTGGGGGGCAGACTTTCTCTCTTCGCCCAGGCTTGGGCAAGAGATGTCCAGGATCCCTGGGCGTTAGAGATCATATCTCAGGGATACCTTCTAGACTTCAAATTCTCTCCCCCAAGAGGGAGATTTCATCTGTCAAGGTTGTCAACAAACCAAATAAAGAAAGAGGCGTTTCTACGCTGCGTACAAGATCTTTTATTAATGGGAGTGATCCATCCGGTTCCGCGGTCGGAACAAGGACAAGGGTTTTACTCAAATCTGTTTGTGGTTCCCAAAAAAGAGGGAACTTTCAGGCCAATCTTGGATTTAAATATCCTAAACAAATTCCTAAGAGTTCCATCGTTCAAAATGGAAACTATTCGGACAATTTTACCCATGATCCAAAAGGGTCAGTACATGACCACAGTGGATTTAAAGGATGCTTACCTTCACATACCGATTCACAAAGATCATTACCGGTATCTAAGGTTTGCCTTTCTAGACAGGCATTACCAGTTTGTAGCTCTTCCATTCGGATTGGCTACGGCTCCGAGAATCTTCACAAAGGTTCTGGGTGCTCTTCTGGCGGTACTAAGACTGCGAGGAATTGCGGTAGCTCCGTACCTAGACGACATTCTGATACAAGCTTCAAGCTTTCAAACTGCCAAGTCTCATACAGAGTTAGTACTGGCATTTCTAAGGTCGCATGGATGGAATGTGAACGAAAAGAAGAGTTCTCTCTTTCCACTCATAAGAGTTCCCTTCTTGGGGACTCTTATAGATTCTGTAGAAATGAAGATTTACCTGACAGAAGACAGGTTAACAAAGCTTCAAAATGCATGCCGTGTCCTTCATTCCATTCAACACCCGTCAGTAGCTCAATGCATGGAGGTGATCGGCTTAATGGTAGCAGCAATGGACATAGTACCCTTTGCACGTCTACATCTCAGACCGCTGCAATTGTGCATGCTAAGTCAGTGGAATGGGGATTACTCAGACTTGTCCCCTACTCTGAATCTGGATCAAGAGACCAGAAATTCTCTTCTATGGTGGCTTTCTCGGCCACATCTGTCCAGGGGGATGCCATTCAGCAGGCCGGACTGGACAATTGTAACAACAGACGCCAGCCTACTAGGTTGGGGCGCTGTCTGGAATTCTCTGAAGGCTCAGGGACAATGGAATCAGGAGGAGAGTCTCCTACCAATAAACATTCTGGAATTGAGAGCAGTTCTCAATGCCCTTCTGGCTTGGCCCCAGTTAACAACTCGGGGGTTCATCAGGTTTCAGTCGGACAACATCACGACTGTAGCTTACATCAACCATCAGGGAGGGACAAGAAGCTCCCTAGCAATGATGGAAGTATCAAAGATAATTCGCTGGGCAGAGTCTCACTCTTGCCACCTGTCAGCAATCCACATCCCGGGAGTGGAGAACTGGGAGGCGGATTTCTTAAGTCGTCAGACTTTTCATCCGGGGGAGTGGGAACTTCATCCGGAGGTCTTTGCCCAAATACTTCGACGTTGGGGCAAACCAGAGATAGATCTCATGGCGTCTCGACAGAACGCCAAGCTTCCTCGTTATGGGTCCAGATCCAGGGATCCGGGAGCGGTTCTGATAGATGCTTTGACAGCACCTTGGACCTTCGGGATGGCTTATGTGTTTCCACCCTTCCCGATGCTTCCTCGATTGATTGCCAGAATCAAACAGGAGAGAGCATCAGTGATTCTAATAGTGCCTGCATGGCCACGCAGGACTTGGTATGCAGATCTAGTGGACATGTCATCCTGTCCACCTTGGTCGCTACCTCTGAAACAGGACCTTCTGATCCAGGGTCCCTTCAAACATCAAAATCTAATTTCTCTGAAGCTGACTGCTTGGAAATTGAACACTTGATTTTATCAAAACGTGGTTTTTCTGAGTCAGTTATTGATACCTTAATACAGGCTAGGAAGCCTGTTACCAGAAAGATTTACCATAAGATATGGCGCAAATACTTATATTGGTGCGAATCCAAGAGTTACTCATGGAGTAAGGTTAGGATTCCGAGGATATTGTCTTTTCTACAAGAAGGTTTAGAAAAGGGTTTATCCGCTAGTTCCTTAAAGGGACAGATTTCAGCTCTGTCCATTCTTTTACACAAACGTCTGTCAGAAGTTCCGGACGTTCAAGCTTTTTGTCAGGCTTTAGCTAGGATCAAGCCTGTGTTTAAAACTGTTGCTCCACCATGGAGTTTGAACTTAGTTCTTAATGTTTTACAGGGGGTTCCGTTTGAACCCCTTCATTCCATTGATATCAAGTTGTTATCTTGGAAAGTTCTGTTTTTAATGGCGATTTCCTCGGCTCGAAGAGTCTGAGTTATCTGCCTTACATTGTGATTCTCCTTATCTGATTTTTCATTCAGACAAGGTAGTTCTGCGTACTAAACCTGGGTTCCTACCTAAGGTGGTCACTAACAGGAATATCAATCAAGAGATTGTGGTTACATCTTTGTGTCCTAATCCTTCTTCGAAAAAGGAACGTCTGCTACACAATCTAGATGTAGTCCGTGCCCTGAAATTTTATCTACAGGCAACTAAGGATTTTCGACAAACGTCTTCCCTGTTTGTCGTTTATTCTGGTCAGAGGAGAGGTCAAAAAGCTTCGGCTACCTCTCTCTCCTTTTGGCTTCGTAGCATAATACGGTTAGCCTATGAGACTGCTGGACAGCAGCCTCCTGAAAGAATTACAGCACATTCTACTAGAGCTGTGGCTTCCACTTGGGCCTTTAAGAATGAGGCTTCTGTTGAACAGATTTGCAAGGCTGCAACTTGGTCTTCTCTTCATACTTTTTCCAAATTTTACAAATTTGACACTTTTGCTTCTTCGGAGGCTGTTTTTGGGAGAAAGGTTCTTCAGGCAGTGGTTCCTTCCGTATAAAGAGCCTGCCTGTCCCTCCCGTCATCCGTGTACTTTAGCTTTGGTATTGGTATCCCATAAGTAATGGATGATCCGTGGACTGGATACACTTAACAAGAGAAAACATAATTTATGCTTACCTGATAAATTTATTTCTCTTGTAGTGTATCCAGTCCACGGCCCGCCCTGTCACTTTAAGGCAGGTAATTTTTCCATTAAACTACAGTCACCACTGTACCCTATGGTTTTCCTTTCTCTGCATGTTTTCGGTCGAATGACTGGTAATGGCAGTTAGGGGAGGAGCTATATAGCAGCTCTGCTGGGTGAATCCTCTTGCACTTCCTGTTGGGGAGGAGTTAATATCCCATAAGTAATGGATGATCCGTGGACTGGATACACTACAAGAGAAATAAATTTATCAGGTAAGCATAAATTATGTTTTTTAAGCCCTTGAAGGCTGTTTCTTATCTCAGTGGATTTTGACAGTTTTTGACAACAAGAAAGCATGAGTTCATGCGGGAAAACATTGATAAACATTGGGCTCACTACTGTAGTTATTTATGAGTCAGCACTGATTGGCTAAAATGCAAGTCTGTCAAAGGAGCTGAAATAAGGGGGCATTCTACAGAGGCTTAGATACAGAGGTAAAAATTATATTAATATAACAGGGTTGTTTATGCAAAACTGGGGAATGGATAATAAAGGGATTATCTATCTTTTTAAACAATACAAATTCTGCAGTAGACTGTCCCTTTAAGGTAATTATAAAACTCAGTAGCTCTACAAACCTGTACCCATCCGATCATGCATTGTTGTCTTCTGTGTACTTTTAAAAGAATCTTACCATAAATAAAGAGACCTTTTTACTGTAAAATTGTTTTCCATTAATGTGTTCGCAGTGACTTTTTATAGTAGCTGCTGAGTATTAAATGCATTTGGGAATTGCTTCCTTGGGTTTATTTTTGTATATGAAATAGATATTTTTTCCTCATTGAAGCCTCAATCTATAGCTATTTTTAATCATGCCCATATAAAAGGGCTGAACCTGCAGAAATAGCAGACCTCAATCTTATTTATCACTCTATACACTAAGGTCTCTTTAGCATATCTCTCTGTTTGTACACAATGACCAATACCTAGAGAAATTGAACAATGAAAATGTTTGTACCCCTCTCACCTCCCACTGGGAACTTGATTGCTACTTTCTGCCTCATGTTTGCATAGCTTTTCTATAGAGAATACTTAAGTATTCAGACTTTCAGTATAGGTGGTGGTTTCAACAAGCAAAAGCAACTATTTTTAATGACATCATGAACAATTTGATACAACTCCATAATTTAAAACTAATTAAAGCAGTGTATAATTTACAGTGCAATACTCCTTTATTATTCAGATCCTAATAAACACAAGATATGTCATTTTACACATATGATAGAATACGACTGACTTATTTGTCGCTTTGATTATTTAATTAGACATCTGCAGCATGAATACCTAGTTCTGTGCCAGGCTGGAAACATGAATTGCTTGTGCATTCTCCAGAGCCAGAGTTATTATTTTACCAGCTGGCCAGGGGGAGTGAAAAATAGTGCTCAATAAAATGTAAAAACCATGGCAGCTCTCACTCTGCTTTATTGCTACAGTCAGTAGGTTACTTATTTGTGTTTTAGGGTTTGCTGACACAAAAGGGAATTCCTGTCTTAGGACTGAAAGCTACAATATGATGCTTCAAAGCATCTGTTAATGGACAATGTACTTTAAAATTGGTTTCCACTCAATGAGTTTACAATGGCTTGTTGTACCTGCTGCAGAGTTTAGAATGTATGGCAAATTGCTCCTTTAGGTATATTTTTGTATATGAAATAGTTGTCTCTACCAATTGAAATTACTACCACCCAATCAAATGAACTGAGCATGCAGGGAGATCAGACCTAATTAGCTTATCTCTCTTGTTTACACAAAATCATCTTTATCTTCTTTTTATACACAATGAAACCAATACTTAGAGAGAACAATAGAAAATTAACATTTTAGTTTATCTCTGTCCAACTTCCCAATGGGAGCGTTATTTTTTTATTTTTTTTGTTATAAACCTTCATGTTTTACATAGCTTTTTCTATAAACATTACTTAAGTATTGCTATTTTTTAAGTATACAATAAACAAATGTAGCTATACAATAAAGACAAATGAGCTATTTGTAAACAATTTAATACACTCCCGCAAGTAAAATTTAACACTGGGAACATATTAAGAATTGGAAAAAAAATCATAGAAAAATGTTCCTTTAACTGCTGTCTTCCTTTCCCTGTTTGCAAAGCAAATGGCTCATTTCTGCCCTCCTTATGTTAATCTATGATCTATATTGGGTGTTTCTATTTCTTGTTACTTATCTTACTAAATAATTGCTGATTTGAGGGGTTTCTATTTATGCCTAAATATATTTTGTATCAGTTTACCAGATTTTTTTATGTTGTTTCACCTGTCACACAAATGAGTAAAAAAAAATATCAAGTGGCCCTTTATAAAGTTTGGATAGTCCCCCTGTTTTGCAGGAATCTTGTGAGGAATTAACACTGGGAACTTGACAATTCTGCCCATCTTAGCCTGAATGATGTAACTTTGCAAGACTTCATAGATATAGTCTGATTTTCTTCCAATTTGCATTTACTGTATTTAGCTGTTGTAGGAAAGATCTGTGTGTAATTTCACCCAGACAGTTCAATGTTGTCTTAGGTACTAGATATGTGCATGGCGAAAAAATTCGGTTCGGTTCGATTCAGAATTTTTGGAATTTCGGTTCAGATTGATTCGAATTCTGAAAATTTTGAATTGGTTCGGATTCGTTTCGGATTCGAAGAAATTCGTCTGGATTCGGTTCGATTCAGTTCGGTTCGGAAATTCGGAATTTCGGTAAGTGTTAGGTGGGATTAGACTAGTATTATGTACTGTATATTAGGTGTAACCCATAGCAGAGTGATATAACCTAATATACTGTACAATACTAGTGTAATCCATGGCCATCCGAATTTACAGAATAAATCCGAACTAATTCGGATTTATTTGGTAAATTCGGCAGTATTTTAATTCGGAAATTCGGTTCGATCCGAATCTCAGAATTTTCCGAATTTTCCGAATTTCCGAATCGATCCGAAACGAATTGCACATATCTATTAGGTACATTGTGAGCACAAAATAATCATCTGTGCAGTTGGAAGAGGGGCTTTTAAGAAAGGGGTGCAATGCATTTTCAATCCAAGTGATTTAGAAAAATACCTTAAACGGGATTGTAAAGTGTGACCTTCTCATACCAGGATAGCAATGTGTCAGATTTCTGTCCCTGACATTCTGGATATGAGATTGTTGGTTGGTGATTTCACAGCCACAAAAAGGTGGTTAGATGCTTTGCAGAAAAACATATTGGCTTTTGTTTTTCTTGTTCCTAGGCACATAAGGAATGTTTGCTTCTGTTAAAAGATAGGAGCTATCCATAAATTGCTGTCCCTAGTCCTGTACAGCAAAACCATGTTATGTGGTGTTGTAATGCATTATTGTCATTTTGTTTGTGCTCCTTATTGCCATAAACAGAGTCTTCTAGTCACTCTGAGGCAGTATGACACACTATCAGTAGAGTCTTCTAGTCACTCTGAGGCAGTGTGACACACTATCAGTAGAGTCTTCTAGTCACTCTGAGGCAGTGTGACACACTATCAGTAGAGTCTTCTAGTCACACTGAGGCAGTGTGACACACTATCAGTAGAGTCTTCTAGTCACTCTGAGGCAGTGTGACACACTATCAGTAGAGTCTTCTAGTCACTCTGAGGCAGTGTGACACACTATCAGTAGAGTCTTCTAGTCACTCTGAGGCAGTGTGACACACTATCAGTAGAGTCTTCTAGTCACTCTGAGGCAGTGTGACACACTATCAGTAGAGTCTTCTAGTCACTCTGAGGCAGTGTGACACACTATCAGTAGAGTCTTCTAGTCACTCTGAGGCAGTGTGACACACTATCAGTAGAGTCTTCTAGTCACTCTGAGGCAGTGTGACACACTATCAGTAGAGTCTTCTAGTCACTCTGAGGCAGTGTGACACACTATCAGTAGAGTCTTCTAGTCACTCTGAGGCAGTGTGACACACTATCAGTAGAGTCTTCTAGTCACTCTGAGGCAGTGTGACACACTATCAGTAGAGTCTTCTAGTCACTCTGAGGCAGTGTGACACACTATCAGTAGAGTCTTCTAGTCACTCTGAGGCAGTGTGACACACTATCAGTAGAGTCTTCTAGTCACTCTGAGGCAGTGTGACACACTATCAGTAGAGTCTTCTAGTCACTCTGAGGCAGTGTGACACACTATCAGTAGAGTCTTCTAGTCACTCTGAGGCAGTGTGACACACTATCAGTAGAGTCTTCTAGTCACTCTGAGGCAGTGTGACACACTATCAGTAGAGTCTTCTAGTCACTCTGAGGCAGTGTGACACACTATCAGTAGAGTCTTCTAGTCACTCTGAGGCAGTGTGACACACTATCAGTAGAGTCTTCTAGTCACTCTGAGGCAGTGTGACACACTATCAGTAGAGTCTTCTAGTCACTCTGAGGCAGTGTGACACACTATCAGTAGAGTCTTCTCCAGATCACATTGTGATTAACCATTTGCACATTATGATACTGTTTAAATC
Organism: Bombina bombina; assembly: GCF_027579735.1. Classification (NCBI taxonomy): domain Eukaryota; kingdom Metazoa; phylum Chordata; class Amphibia; order Anura; family Bombinatoridae; genus Bombina; species Bombina bombina. The sequence goes on along the minus strand of NC_069501.1, from coordinate 306,418,410 downwards.
TGGCATTACATTTTATATATTAATTTTATTCAACATAATATTATACATAGGACCACATTTTATTTTTTATTTTTTTAATATTATCATAAAGGAAAATGGGCTGCAAATTGTAATGCTTGAATAGTTAGCTATAGGTCAAAATGATAACATTCATAAATAATCTCCAAACTGAAAACAAACGGAAGTGTGTTGTAGCCAATTTGACTACTATATATGTGTATATATACACATACCTACATACAGAGAGAGACGCACACTCTCATTAATGAACAATCAACTCAATAACTTGTTAGCTTGTTCTATTGTGATCAACTTGGTGCAGCTTCTCTGTAGCCCAGTAATGCTTTTCACAGAGTAGAACTTTCCTGTGGGCTTTGTCAGTGAGGTGCAGCCATATTCCTCTAAGCACAATGAGCAAGAAGTCTACGTCTTGTTGTCCCTTTTTTCCTTAGGGAGTCATAATGCACACAGAGAGAAGCGCACTCTCAGGATGGAATAACCAGCTCATTCATATATATATTCACTAAGTATTGAGCTCAGGTATTTCAGCCACACCCAGGTGCATAAAATCCAGCACATAGCTTGAAATCTCCATAGACAAACATTGGTATAGGGGTTCGTACTGAAGAGGTTAGTGATGCCACCATTTTGACAAGTGAGTTTCTAAAGTTTCCAACCTACTAGATCTGCCCCGGTCAACAATAAGTGCTATTATTGTGAAGTGTAATCATCTAAGAGCAGCAATAGCCCAGCCACAAAGTGGCAGACCATGCAAACTCATAGAGTGAGGTTGCTAAGAGCTGAAATCCTTAGAGAGTAAAAATTGCATGTCATATGTTGCATCGCTCACTACAGAGTTCTAAACAGCCTCTGGAATCAACATCAGCATAAGAAATGTGCGTTGGGAACATCATGTAATTGGGTTTCCATGGCTGAGCAGCTGTACACAGGTCTCACAATCAACATGTGCAATGCTAAGTATCGACTGAAGTTGTGTAACGCGCACCACAAGTATACTCTGGAGCAGAGGAAACGTGTTGTCTGGAGTTATGAATCATTCTTTACCATCTGGAAGTCTGATGGAAGAATCTGGGTGTGGCAGGAGAATGTTACCTACTGGAATACATAGCACCTAAGTTTGGTGATGGTGGGATATGGTCTGGGGCTGTTTTCAGGGTTTGTGCCAGGCTCCTTAGTTCAAGTGAAGCATCAGTTTAATGTTACAGGATAAAAAGACATTTTAAACAATTGGGTGCTTCCAACTTTGTGGCAACAGTTTAGGGAAAGACCTATCAGGTTTCAGCATGACTATGCCCCTGTGCACGAAGTGAGGTCCATGAAGTATGAAGTTTGATGTCCATGAAGACTTAGTTTGGAAAGTTTGGTGTGGAGGAACTTAAGTAGCCTGCACAGAGGTCTGACCTTAAACCCATTGAGCACCTTTGGCATGAATTAGAATACCTATGGTGAGCCAGTTCTTCTCATCCTGACTGACTTCAGAAATGTTATTTTTGCTGAATGGGTACAAATTTCCAAATACATACTCCAATACATTGTAGAAAGCCTTCCCAGAAGAGTGGCAGCTGTTATAGCTGCAGGGGGGGGGGGGGGGTAACTCTGTTAATGCCCATGGTTTTGGAATGGTATGTCCAACAAGCTATGTGTGATGGCCAGTTGTTCACATACTTTTGGCTCTAAAGTGTGTGTGTTTGTGTGAAAATATAAATAAAAAAAATAATATATATATATATATATATATATATATATATATATATATACACGGTGAAGGAAGGCACTCACTGGTCTTTTCATCAAAACAACTTTATTGAGCGTGACGTTTCGGGGACACACTCCCCTGAGGAAGGGGAGTGTGTCCCCGAAACGTCACGCTCAATAAAGTTGTTTTGATGAAAAGACCAGTGAGTGCCTTCCTTCACCGTGTATATTTACCTGCTGGCACCCTGGCATCAGGATTTTGAAAGTGAGAGTGCTCTCTATCTACATATATATATATATATATATATATATATATATATATATATATATATATATATATATATATATATATATATATATATATATATGAGTAAATATGTATATATTTAGGATGTACCCACTTTTGGAGGACACCACAAGATTAAAAAAATATTCTTTAACATGAATGTGCAGTATAATTAATATTTCAGCTATTTCCCCAATACTGCTATAACAGTGCCACTTGTTTTGCTAAGAAAATGTTCATTTTCAGAACGTCTAGCAGACATGCTGAGGGCTTGGCAGCCATGACACGCATTAGGGCTTACTGTCTGGAGCTGGTTATTCAATCTGGGTGCATTGCCAGACAGGGAGATAGCTTCTTAGTGCAGCTGCTTAGCTGGAGCGTGCATAAAGGATCATTAGTTTAGGACTGTCAAGCTTTACATAGATTTTCTATCTACAATCATTACTGAACCAATAATGAGCTATAACATTACATAGCATTAGTAAATAATAACTTATGAGGATACTTAGGGAAACATGTCTGCAAAGTAGCATCATTATAAAATAATGACCACTAGTGTCCCACGCCCCTTTAACAATCAATTTCAATTATTCCATGAAGGTTATTAAACTTCTCCACAAACTATGACGATGTAAATATAAATATATTTGTATCTATCTATCTTTAAAGGGATACTAAACCCATTTTTTTTCTTTCATGATTCAGATAGAGCATGCATTTTTAAGCAACTTTTTAATTTAGTCCTATTATCACATTTTCAATGTTCTCTTGCTATCTTTATTTAAAAATCAGGAATGTAAAGCTAAGCAGCCGGCCCATTTTTGGTTCAGAACCTGGGTTGCGCTTGCTTATTGGTGGCTAAATATGTAGCCACCAATAAGCAAGCGCTATCCAGGGTGCTAAACCTTAAATGGGCCAGCTCCTAAGCTTTACATTCCAGCTTTTTAAATAAAGCAGTGTAGGATCCCCTTACTACTCAACCCCCCTGAGCCCCCCCCAAACAGATCTTTAACCCTCCCCCCTCTACCTATTAGCCACCATGTTAGGTTCTGGCAGTTGTCTGCCAGTACCCATTTTGCAGGAAATTAGGCTTATTAAAAAGAAAAAAGAAATAACCAATTTTTTCTGTAGTGTAGCTTTCTTAGTTTTGGTCATTTACATTTTAGAGTTTATATAATGAAGCATTCACTTCCTGTTTTTTTATACTTAGTTTCTATATTCACATTACATACTTCACAGACCGTCATTTAGTTAACCCTTAGGTCCTGAATATTAAAATGTAGCCAAGTCAGATGTGACAAACCATGCTGACACATGCAGGGCTGCCCTCAGGCTATACCTGTGAATGGCGAGACGTCTCCCATAAAAAGTAATTGGACAGAGAAACTTTGCTGGGGAGAACAAAGTTAGCAGGGAGCTTGGAATCACTTTATAAACGTCATTCTTCAGCCAATAGAAATCAGATTACTCTGCTTTCAGTGTATAGTATCTTGCAAATACCTCTATATTCGTATACAGGTGCTTTTCCATTAGGGTAACGTCATGTGTTTTGGTTATTTTGACACAATCTTACCACCTTTTAGCGAGATCTACAGGGGAAAATATCTACAGAATAATCCAGACCTGTTTGAGAAATGTCAGCTCCTCCAATAGAAAGCCCCTGTTCAGCCAACTAGCAAAGGCTGGTGATCTTATTCTACAATAAGGAAAATAATACGCTTAGAATTTCATGTTAGAAATACAAACAGGGTTTTGTTGCATGTGCAGTGTAGTTTTATTACCATTTCTACTGTTCACCTTAAATAGTTTCTTTCCTGCAGAATTTAAATACAAATTATAATTTGTATTTAAATTTGACAGTCCCTGATTCTGAGTTCTGTTCCTCTGTCCCTCTGAGACAGCCATATATATTTAAATTTAAATTTTTCCAATTTGAATATTGCATAATTCAATTCAAATTGTTTGAAAAATTCAAGTCCAATATTACATTTAAAGAAACCATTAGAAAAACTATTACATTGAATGCTCTACAAACATTCAACATTCAAAATTAACAAATGTGTTTAAAATTAGATTATTTTCTCAAATGTTGCAAAACATTCGCCCATCCCTATTAGGGCCTAGTAATATAAGGCACACATATAAAATACCTGGTATTAGGAGTAGTGGAATTGACATATTCTTACATAATAATCTATTTATTACCCATTCCCTATTGCACATTAACATCTTTTTTTGCACATATTAAATAGTTTTTAACATAAAAGTGCATTCATTTTAAAACACAAATACCAAACCCTATTTAATGCTTTACAATTATTAAGACTCTTCCATGTCTCTTTAATAAGTAGTTTTAGGTTCAAACAAAAACTGTAATTTAGATATTAAGGGACCCTATAAATTACTTTTTTTGTCCACACAACGTTTCTGCCTTTTATTTCCCACACATAATTATGCTGCAACGTTAACTTTAACTGATTGATAATGTGTGAAATTCTGCCCGTGACATTTTAGGCTTGTAAAGGCTAAAAATAAGTATGTTTACAGTTGTCCTATCCGAGATACCACAGTTACTGCATTTTTTTTTTATAATATCAAAGCATTTTTATGTAGCTGCATGTTTATTTCTTGATATTCTCTTAAACACTTGCTTTACATATGCGTTTCATTAGCTGCTTGTTCTTTCAAGTCTCTGAAAAACAAACGTTTAGCGAAGCATTGTAATGAAGTAAATTGCTGACTCTGCAGACCTGTCAAAAGTAATGTGTATCACCCTACACTAGATTTATGCTAAGCCAGTCTACTTGTTTAAGAAATGTCATTATATTGTGATTTTTTTTAAAACAAATCTGATATTTCCAAATAGCACAAGAGACAGCGCACCTTGCTGGGGTCACAGGTTTAAATGTCTCTCAGGGAAGGTTCAAAGCCCAGAAAGAGATTCCTGAGTTATTTTGTGCATGGCTTAAAGATAAACAAATGTGCAATTTTCCCATAAACGCTTTTCAGCTCTGTATATGAGGAACCTACTTATATGTCATGCCATTATGAAATTTCAGCTTAGTAAAAAACTTATTGAATGTAAAAATTAGTGAAGAACTTGCTAAGTATACTGTTTGCTAATGCGGTGTAGTTTTTCACTGCCGTTTTAAAATGCGCAGATGCAACTAACGTTTAAGGCATGTGTTTTTGTTTTTTTTAACTGGTCATATATGTACTATAGCGCATACAGAAATTGCAAAACTGGATCTCTCTCTCTCTCTTTCTTGCTCTTTCTCTTTTTTTTTCTCTCTCTCCCCCTCTCTACTCATTGCTCTTTTGTTGGTCAGAAATAGGGTGACCATATTGCCGCTTTAAAATGGGACACGTATGAAAAATACATATGTCAGGGTTGTTTTCAGGGGCGGTTTAAAGAAATGTTTTGTATAAGAACCCTGACATATGTATTTTTCATATGTGTCCCTTTTTAAAGCGGCAATATGGTCAGCCTAGTGAGAAATGTACGTATCACAGCCCAAAATAGCACAGCAATCTACACAGTAGCGGACCTTCTCGACAGAGGGCCCTTGCGCAATTCTTTTTTTAGACCCTCCCCAAAGGTAACTCTGTAGTAAGCAATAGTAATAATGTATGGGTTGCTCTTTATAATGATTTTGAGGATAGATAAATAGATGGATAGACCTGCAACCTGCACTTATTAAAGACTCTGCTGCATTAGGATTATAAACATTCTACACAGACCTATGTATAGAATGGCTGCTACTGACCTCTCCAGCACTTAGGCCCTGGGGATGCTGCACCAATGCTAGTTCTGCCACCAAATCTAAAGATTAGCAATATTTGTACTTACTTGTAGCCATATTTTCAAGTATATAATTTAAGCTGTGTTTGTCAAATATTTCTCTAGTAATAAACCTTTGTTTCTTTACCACAGAAGATGGTCATGTGACCATGATAGATTGCACTATCCTTGCTATTGTTTTAGCTTGATGGTAGGAAGACAGGACTTATCTAAAAATGAGTGGATTGGAGAATTGAAATGTTGGTTCACGGTGTGTTTAGTTTACATTTGAAAAGCAACTCTTAAAGGGACATGAAAGTCAAAATTACATTTTATTGAACTATTATGAATCAGATAGATCATATCATTTTAAAATAATTTCTGTTATCAAATGTAGTTTGTTCTCTTGGTATCCTTTGTTAAAAAGCATCTGTACATTTCTTCAGCAGGATTAATGCACTATTGGGATCTAGCTGGTGATTGGTGTCTACACATATTTGTCACATTTCATTGGCTCAGCATATGTGTTCAGTTACCAGTAGTGCAGTGTTGTTGAGCTGACTTATACTAGGGTTTAACATATAGTTATACGCAAACAATTGTGCAATAATAAAATACAAATTAGAACATTCTTTATGCACTACTACGCCCCTTTAATTATTTGCACTTCCAAGAGGAATGAGAACCACAAGCATATATTTTTTTGTTTACAAAGAGATCTAAAAAATTGTTTTGCAGTCAGAGAAACAAGTGGTAAATACTGTAAATACAAGAGGAAGTAAAAAATAAAGTTCTTATGGTTGCAAAATTGTCAGCTTCCTTCCTCTGATACCACAAAGAATACAGTGTCATATCTTACATTATCCACATAAATGATGTGAGGTGCAAATGTAACTTTGTAAATGTGTCATTGCACAGCAAAAGAAGAAGAACATAGCAGCCAAAATTACTTTACAAATGTGCAAGTAAAAAACTGAAATATCATATTTTGTACACAGTAATGATATGAATGTATGTAGATGCTAAGTCCACTTACTTATTTGGACATTTGAAAGAGGTACCACTTTATCCATACATAAACTATTATTATTATTATTATCAGTTATTTGAAGAGCCCCAACAGATTCTGCTGTGCTAATCCATACATAAACTAGGATAAACATTCTGTTGTCTTATTAAAGGGATATAAAGTGCTAGATTGGGCTGGACCCATTGCGTGCGGACACATTTGAATTCTGCACACGCTTTGAATGTAGGTGGCCAGGTCATGTGACATATCTGGCATTTGAAGCATGACTAGGAGACAAAAGCACATGTCCTTGCCCTACTGCTATATCAAAAGTGAATTGAGTACTCATTAAAGACACGTACGATTTTTCTGTACAGTGCTAGAATACTTCCAAGAATGTGCTGTTAATTAATTATAAAAAAAATCATTTGATTTACGATTTTTTACAGATATTAACACAACATGCAAGTGGACAGTGCCAGTTTCTCTGTTTACTCCATCGCTGATTGTTAAAGGGACACTAAACACTTCATGCACCTCTCTCTAAGTATGGGTGCTGGTATTTTGGAACTTAGGTTACTCTGCAGGTATCTGAAGGAGATTTGCTGCACATGTGCAAACATATTGGTTATGGCAGCACCCATGACTAGAGGGAGAAGAGGTGATAACCTCAATACTATGCTTATAAAAAGTATTTAGTGTTTAATATCCCTTTAAAGTGAATGTAAATTTTCCTGTTGTTATTAATAAATATTTATTCATCCTAGCTGTATTAGCAAAATCGCATTGTTTTTTTATTAAAAAATTGAAAATCTACGATTATATGCGAGTTTTTTTACCTATCTCTGTTTGTGCTTTCAGCTCCTCCCATCCATTACTTCCCTGTTTCCTTCCAAATAACGTCTAGAGCGGTCCCACCCGCTCTATGACGTTTAGCAATGCTCGTTCACGGTTTTCTTAATCTTGTGCGCATGCGTTTAACTTTCAGTGACTGATTTGCGCATGCGTTTGTGAACCTCATTGCGATCGCGATCGTAGTAATCTAACTAGTCCGAGTCAATAGAGTACTGTTGTGGCTCCTGGCTTTTTATGCGCATGCGAACAGCGTGAACGCGCAGCGCTTCGATATCCAGCTGTTTGTTTTACGCATGCGCATAGAAAATACGCATGCGCACAAAGAAAAAATTACGTTTGAGAAAAGGGGCTGGACGCCACGGGGTAATGACGATTATTAGTTGTGTTAAGTGTCAATCAAATTACAAAAAGCGGAACAAAATGGCGGGCGGAGGGAGAGAGCGAGACAAAAATAACTAGATAAGTCTAATAATAGATCTAATGTTATTTATTTAAAAAAATAATGACTTAAACTTATGCTATTTTTGGTTGCTCAAGCTTTTCGCATTGTGTGCTATCTGTGACTTTACATCCACTTTAAATATGATCACTGGACTGGAAAATGCCTACAATAAAAACATAATTTATTCTTACCTGATAAATTCCTTTCTTCTGTAGTGTGATCAGTCCACGGGTCATCATTACTTGTGGGATATTAACTGCTCCCCTACAGGAAGTGCAAGAGGATTCACCCAGCAGAGTTGCTATATAGCTCCTCCCCTCTACGTCACCTCCAGTCATTCGACCAAGGACCAACGAGAAAGGAGAAGCCAAGGGTGTAGTGGTGACTGGAGTATAATTTAAAAAATATTTACCTGCCTTAAAAAACAGGGCGGGCCGTGGACTGATCACACTACAGAAGAAAGGAATTTATCAGTTAAGCATAAATTATGTTTTCTTCTGTTAAGTGTGATCAGTCCACGGGTCATCATTACTTGTGGGATACCAATACCAAAGCAAAAGTACACGGATGACGGGAGGGATAGGCAGGCTCTTTATACAGAAGGAACCACTGCCTGAAGAACCTTTCTCCCAAAAATAGCCTCCGAGGAAGCAAAAGTGTCAAATTTGGAAAATTTGGAAAAAGTATGAAGCGAAGACCAAGTTGCAGCCTTGCAAATCTGTTCAACAGAGGCCTCATTCTTAAAGGCCCAAGTGGAAGCCACAGCTCTAGTGGAATGAGCTGTAATTCTTTCAGGAGGCTGCTGTCCAGCAGTCTCATAAGCTAAACGAATTATGCTACGAAGCCAAAAAGAGAGAGAGGTAGCAGAAGCTTTTTGACCTCTCCTCTGACCAGAGTAAACGACAAACAGGGAAGACGTTTGTCGAAAATCTTTAGTTGCCTGTAAATAAAATTTAAGGGCACGAACTACATCCAGATTGTGCAAAAGACGTTCCTTCCTCGAAGAAGGATTTGGGCACAAGGATGGAACAACAATCTCCTGATTGATATTCCTGTTAGTGACTACCTTAGGTAAGAACCCAGGCTTAGTACGCAGAACTACCTTATCCGAGTGAAAAATCAAATAAGGAGAATCACAATGTAAGGCTGATAACTCAGAAACTCTTCGAGCCGAGGAAATAGCCATTAAAAATAGAACTTTCCAAGATAACAACTTTATATCAATGGAATGAAGGGGTTCAAACGGAACACCCTGTAAAACGTTAAGAACAAGGTTTAAACTCCATGGTGGAGCCACAGCTTTAAACACAGGTTTAATCCTGGCCAAAGCCTGACAAAAAGCCTGAACGTCTGGAACTTCTGACAGACGCTTGTGTAACAGAATGGACAGAGCTGAGATCTGTCCCTTTAAGGAACTAGCGGATAACCCCTTTTCTAAACCTTCTTGTAGAAAAGACAATATCCTAGGAATCCTAACCTTACTCCAAGAGTAACCTTTGGATTCGCACCAATATAGGTATTTACGCCATATTTTATGGTAAATCTTTCTGGTAACAGGCTTCCTAGCCTGTATTAAGGTATCAATAACTGACTCAGAAAAACCACGCCTTGATAAGATCAAGCGTTCAATTTCCAAGCAGTCAGCTTCAGAGAAGTTAGATTTTGATGTTTGAAAGGACCCTGAATCAGAAGGTCCTGTTTCAGAGGTAACGACCAAGGTGGACAGAATGACATGTCCACCAGATCTGTATACCAAGTCCTGTGTGGCCATGCAGGCGCTATTAGAATCACTGATGCTTTCTCCTGTTTGATTCTGGCAATCAATCGAGGAAGCATCGGGAAAGGTGGAAACACATGAGCCATCCTGAAGGTCCATGGTGCTGTCAAGGCATCTATCAGGACCGCTCCCGGATCCCTGGATCTGGACCCGTAGCGCGGAAGCTTGGCGTTCTGTCGAGACGCCATGAGATCTATCTCTGGTTTGCCCCAACGTCGAAGTATTTGGGCAAAGACCTCTGGATGAAGTTCCCACTCCCCCGGATGAAAAGTCTGACGACTTAAGAAATCCGCCTCCCAGTTCTCCACTCCCGGGATGTGGATTGCAGACAGGTGGCAAGAGTGAGACTCTGCCCAGCGAATTATCTTCGATACTTCCATCATTGCTAGGGAGCTTCTTGTCCCTCCCTGATGGTTGATATAAGCTACAGTCGTGATGTTGTCCGACTGGAACCTGATGAACCCCCGAGTTGCTAACTGGGGCCAAGCCAGAAGAGCATTGAGGACTGCTCTCAATTCCAGAATGTTTATTGGAAGAAGACTCTCCTCCTGATTCCATAGTCCCTGAGCCTTCAGAGAATTCCAGACAGCGCCCCAACCTAGTAGGCTGGCGTCTGTTGTTACAATTGACCAGTCTGGCCTGCTGAATGGCATTCCCCTGGACAGATGTGGCCGATAAAGCCACCATAGAAGAGAATTTCTGGTCTCTTGAATGGAATGAAGGACACGGCATGCACTTTGAAGTTTTGTTAACCTGTCCTCTGTCAGGTAAATCTTCATTTCTACAGAATCTATCAGAGTCCCCAGGAAGGGAACTCTTGTGAGTGGAAAGAGAGAACTTTTCTCTTCGTTCACTTTCCATCCATGCGACCTTAGAAATGCCAGTACTATCTCTGTATGAGATTTGGCAGTTTGAAAGCTTGAAGCTTGTATCAGTATGTCGTCTAAGTACGGAGCTACTGAAATTCCTCGCGGTCTTAGTACCGCCAGAAGAGTGCCCAGAACCTTTGTGAAGATTCTTGGAGCCGTAGCCAGTCCGAATGGAAGAGCTACAAACTGGTAATGCCTGTCTAAAAAGGCAAACCTTAGATACCGGTAATGACTTCTGTGAATCGGTATGTGAAGGTAAGCATCCTTTAAATCCACTGTGGTCAAGTACTGACCCTCTTGGATCATGGGCAAAATTGTTCGAATAGTTTCCATCTTGAACGATGGAACTCTTAGGAATTTGTTTAGGATCTTTAAATCCAAGATTGGCCTGAAGGTTCCCTCTTTTTTGGGAACTACAAACAGATTTGAGTAAAACCCTTGTCCTTGTTCCAACCGCGGAACTGGATGGATCACTCCCATTAATAAAAGATCTTGTACGCAGCGTAGAAACGCTTCCTTCTTTGTTAGGTTTGTTGACAACCTTGACAGATGAAATCTCCCTCTTGGGGGAGAGGATTTGAAGTCCAGAAGGTATCCCTGAGATATGATCTCTAACGCCCAGGGATCCTGAACATCTCTTGCCCAAGCCTGGGCGAAGAGGGAAAGTCTGCCCCCCACTAGATCCGGTCCCGGATCGGGGGCCCTCAATTCATGCTGTCTTAGGGGCAGCAGCAGGTTTTCTGGCCTGTTTGCCCCTGTTCCAGGACTGGTTAGGTTTCCAGCCTTGTCTGTAGCGAGCAACAGCTCCTTCCTGTTTTGGTGCAGAGGAAGTTGATGCTGCTCCTGCTTTGAAATTACGAAAGGAACGGAAATTGGACTGTCTAGCCTTGGCTTTGGCCTTGTCCTGAGGCAGGGCATGACCTTTACCTCCTGTAATGTCATCAATAATCTCTTTCAAGCCGGGCCCGAATAAGGTCTGCCCTTTGAAAGGAATATTAAGCAATTTAGATTTAGACGTAACATCAGCTGACCAGGATTTTAGCCACAGAGCTCTGCGTGCCTGAATGGCGAATCCTGAATTTTTAGCCGCAAGTTTAGTTAAATGTACTACGGCATCTGAAATAAATGAATTAGCTAACTTAAGGAATTTAAGTTTGTGTGTGATGTCATCTAGTGTGGATGATTGAAGTGTCTCTTCCAGAGACTCAAACCAAAATGCTGCTGCAGCCGTGACAGGCGCAATACATGCAAGAGGTTGCAATATAAACCCTTGTGGAACAAACATTTTCTTAAGGTAACCCTCTAATTTTTTATCCATTGGATCTGAAAAAGCACAGCTATCCTCCACTGGGATAGTGGTAAGCTTAGCTAAAGTAGAAACTGCTCCCTCCACCTTAGGGACCATTTGCCATAAGTCCCGTGTGGCGGCGTCTATTGGAAACATTTTTCTGAATATAGGAGGGGGTGAGAAAGGCACACCGGGTCTATCCCACTCCTTAGTAACAATGTCAGTAAGTCTCTTAGGTATAGGAAAAACGTCAGTACTCGTCGGTACCGCAAAATATTTATCCAACCTACACATTTTTTCTGGGATTGCAACTGTGTTACAATCATTCAGAGCCGCTAATACCTCCCCTAGTAACACACGGAGGTTCTCAAGCTTAAATTTAAAATTTGAAATGTCTGAGTCCAGTTTATTTGGATCAGAACCGTCACCCACAGAATGAAGCTCTCCGTCTTCATGTTCTGCAAACTGTGACGCAGTATCAGACATGGCCCTTGCATTATCAGCGCACTCTGTTCTCATCCCAGAGTGATCACGTTTACCTCTTAGTTCTGGTAGTTTAGCCAAAACTTCAGTCATAACAGTAGCCATATCTTGTAATGTGATTTGTAATGGCCGCCCAGATGCACTCGGCGCTACAATATCACGCACCTCCTGAGCGGGAGATGCAGGTACTGACACGTGAGGCGAGTTAGTCGGCATAACTCTCCCCTCGTTGTTTGGTGAAATATGTTCAATTTGTACAGATTGACTATTTTTTAAAGTAGCATCAATACATTTAGTACATAAATTTCTATTGGGCTCCACTTTGGCATTAACACATATAGCACAGATATCTTCCTCTGAATCAGACATGTTTAACACACTAGCAAATAAACAGCAACTTGGAAATACTTTTCAAAGTAATTTACAAATAATATGAAAACGAACTGTGCCTTTAAGAAGCACAGAAAAATATTATAACAGATAAAATAATTAAGTTATAGCATCAATCTTTGTCAGAATATACAGTTTTAGCAAAGGATTGTTCCCCTCAGCAAATGATAACTAACCCAGGCAGCAGAAAAAAAAATACACAAATAAACGTTTTTTATATCACAGTCAATACAATCAGCACAGCTCTGCTGTATGATTACTTCCCTCAAAAAAGACTCTTGAGATCCCTGAACTCTGTAGAGATGAACCGGATCATGCAGGAAGAAAATGAACCTCTGACTGAGTTTTTCTGATGCATAGTGAAAGCACCAAAATGGCCCCTCCCCCACACACATAACAGTGAGAGGGATCAGTGAACTGCTCTAATTTAAATCAAAACTATTGCCAAGTGGAAAAAAAGTGCCCAAAACATTTTTTCACCCAGTACCTCAGAGAAAAAAACGTTTTTACATGCCAGCAAAAAAACATTTTACCTCAATAATTAATTGTCATTTAAAACCTATTGCAAGTCCCTGCAAAATAGGTTAAGTCTATGTATACAGTTTAAAAGCCAGAGAAGTACCATTTCCCAGAAAACTGAAGTGTAAAATATACATACATGACAGCCTGATATCAGCTACATCTACTGCATTCAAGGCTGAGTTTACATTATAACGGTATGGCAGGATTTTCTCATCAATTCCATGTCAGAAAATAATAAACTGCTACATACCTCTTTGCAGATTAATCTGCCTGCTGTCCCCTGATCTGAAGTTTACCTCACTCCTCAGATGGCCGAGAAACAGCAATATGATCTTAACTACTCCGGCTAAAATCATAGAAAAACTCAGGTAGATTCTTCTTCAAATTCTACCAGAGAAGGAATAACACACTCCGGTGCTATTATAAAATAACAAACTTTTGATTGAAGATATAAAAACTAAATATATCACCATAGTCCTCTCACACATCCTATCTAGTCGTTGGGTGCAAGAGAATGACTGGAGGTGACATAGAGGGGAGGAGCTATATAGCAACTCTGCTGGGTGAATCCTCTTGCACTTCCTGTAGGGGAGCAGTTAATATCCCACAAGTAATGATGACCCGTGGACTGATCACACTTAACAGAAGAAAACCTCTTCTCATGGGCAAGTGCACAGTGCCAACAAAAAAAACATTAAAAAATAGCTTGAAGGGACAGTCTACTTGAAAATGTTTATTATTTAAAAAGATAGATAATACCTTTATTACCCATTCCCCAGTTTTGCATAACCAACATGGTTATATTTATATACTTTTTATCTCTGTGATTACCTTTTATCTATGCCTTGCAGACTGCCCCTTATCTCAGTTCTTTTGAAAGACTTGCAGTTTAGCCAATTAGTGCTGACTCATGAATCACTCTACGGGAATGAGCACACTGTTATCTATATGGCACACATGAACTTACATTTCTTTCCTAAGATATGGTGAGTCCACAACGTCATCAATGACTGTTGGGAATATTACTCCTGGCCAGCAGGAGGAGGCAAAGAGCACCACAGCAAAGATGTTAAGTATCACTTCCCTTCCCACAAACCCCAGTCATTCTCTTTGCCTTGGTGCATGGAGGAGGTTAAGTTTTTGGTGTCTGATGAAATTTGGATTTATTGGGGGGCTTTTTCCAATGGCAGGAGCGTGAAGGAGGTGGTGCACGCTCAAGCTCACCTGTGTGAAGCAGCAACAGCTCTAAGCTCCCAAGTCACATAGCCTTTTTGCCAGGGATTATGATTTCATGCCCTGCCTAAGGAAGTAAGATGGTGACTGGAAAACCGCTTGATCCCTAAGGGCTGACTGGGAACAGCCATTGCTTGAAATTATTAGACTCTCTTTTGCAAGTCTCGAAAAAGAATTAAACTTGGGAAACGGTACTGCAGAGTGACGGTCTGTTTGTATACTGGGAGTCCGCAATTACATATCGTGGAGAAACACAAAGCTACCTACAAACAATTGAACGGAAAGGACGCTGTCTAGGAGGAGAGGTATCTCAGCTGTGACAGCCCCAGTTCAGGAGGAGTAGCAGGCTCCACAGGTTTAGCAGAAAGGACTCAAGGGAATCCGTACTTACTTGAAATGTAAGAAGTGGTCGGTGAGCCCCGGTACAGCCATCAGGAGACCGCACTGCCCCCCTTCGATAAGCAAGTAGCGCTGACGTCACATCACAGCGCCTGGAGTCAGTGGAATAACATGGAGTTGCTGGCGTTCCGGAAGGGCTGAGAGCGGTAAAAGGATCTGAAGCCGCTTAGAGAAAGGAGGCCAAAGGAGTCTCTTAACAGCTGAGCCGTGAAGACGAAGGGGGGTAAGTATTACAGCTGCTCCACTTTTGTATGGTGTTTGAAGCCTAAAAACTGACCGATATAAGGCAATACAGATTGAGTCAAGTAGGAGCAGGGGATTGTTGGCATAACTGCGCATGGAGATGTGTGAAGCCTAGGATCTTGTTTCTTTTACTCCCTTCTCTTTTCAGCAGATTGAATCCTCGATCAGACTTTGTTTTTTTTTTCTATAGCTTACATGAACTTAGACGAAGGGGTCAATTTGTCAAGGCGTTTGAAAGGAAGATTTTTTGCCATATTTTGCCAAGTAAAGTGGACACTACAGCAGGCACCACGTTGCAGAAAATTAATGTGTCAGACCTAAGCAAGGTTTAGAATAAGAATATGCTAAGCTAGCAAACTCAGTCAAGCCGTAGTATCTCGAGTCAAGCTGCTCAGTGTACAACGGACTGGCTGGGTTGTTACAGTTGTTGGTATTGTCATACAATCTATCTGAAATGTTAAATCATTACAGGGTATTTTAGACCTGCAAAAATTATTTGTCAGGGGCTTGATTCACACATATGTTGTTTAAAGGAAAAAGTGGGCCTGAGAGGACTAACTTTATATGGTACAGGTTAGCCTTGCTGATTGTAGTGGAACTCATAGGCTTGCACAAAGTGCTCAAAGTATGTTAAGCAGTAAAAAAGTTGTTTAAGTAGCCAAATCTGTAAAGATTGTGCTAAACCGAAAAATTGTCTCTGATAAAGGGTGCGTGATTAGTATGACCTGCTAAATCTTCATATTAAGTGCTATATTGGGTAAAATTATTAAGTCTTCACGTATTGTGTTAATAATTGCTAAAATGGTAGAATCCATCTGATAAGCTAAGTTCTCACATTATGTGATATTTTCATATTATAATAGCGGTAGTGAAGTGTATGCAGCAGTAATCTGCTAAAGACTGTCTGATATGCTAAAATCTTCACATATTTGTATAATGCTGGTAAAAGGTATTTGAAACTTGTTGTTTTATATCTTGCTCTAAGAAATGAAAAGGGGTATACTGTACTAAATTGGTATATCTTGCTATATCTAATAACAAGCTGAAAAAATTGTCTAAGACTAGTTAAGAGGTTAATAGGCTCTACAGCTGTGGGCATAAACTGTAAAAAAAAAAAAAAGGAGAAAAAGGGAAAGAAGGAAGAAAAAAGAAAAAAAGAGAGAAAAGGGGGGAAATAAAAAAAAGGGGAAGGGAAGGAGGAATAAAGGAATAAGAAGGTAAAAATAAAGTATCAAACTTCCTTTTCAGATAAAGAGGTAGGGGAAGGTTAGAAGGTTTTAGTTGGGCCCCGGCATATTAGGTTAAGCAGAAAGAGTAAGCAATAGTTTCAGACAGCTAAGTATTGACAGCTAAGGTTAAATACATAGAAGCTATCTGTGTCAAGTAGTTCCTATATTTCTGTGTTGCTCAGAAAGGGGGTAGCTGAACCATTAAGTTTTCATATATTGTGTCAGACAAAATAAGGCCATAAGACACACCAACAACACACACTTAGGTGCTATGTTGAGAAACGAAAAAAGAATAGTTCTGATCAGCAGACCTAATGGAGAAATATATTACAAATTCTAAAAATAAATCTCCAGCTATGCCTCTAAGACGGGATAGAAAACAAAAATCCTCACAAGAAAATATACAAGAAGTAACTATTAGGAGCCCTGATCTTAGTGTGGAAAAACAATTAACAACAAATCAGTTGGCGGAACTGATTCTGCCCCAATTTGAAATGATAAAGAGTGAAATTTCAGAGCTATCAAATGAAATAAAACAATTTTCAAGCAGACTCACTGAAATAGAATCTAGAATTTCAAACGTAGAAGACAGACATTTTACACAGGAAGCAGTCCTAGACACACATTCAGATGAAATCAAGATATTAAAAGCTAAAATTGAGGACCTCGAGGACAGGTCTAGGCGGAGGAATGTACGCGTAATAGGGCTCCCAGAGTCAGGAGAATTTGAGGACCTCTTATTATTTAGCGCCCAAACACTACCTAAACTATTAGGCCTACAAGCAGCAGATGGGAGCTTTCAGGTGGAGAGGGCACACAGGGTTGGTATAGTTAGGCAGTCAAAAGATGGAAGTGTGCGACCAAGAATGGTCATGATAAAATACCTAAACTTCCAAGATAAAGTAAAAATTATGCAAAAGTACAGACAAGCCCAGACACTCACTATAAACACTAAGCAGATCCTTTTATTTCAAGACTTTTCCATAGAAACTTCGACAAAGAGGCGTGCTATGGCACCATTCTGCTCGGGTCTAATCAGGGCAGGGCTGAAAGCAACCATGAAATACCCTGCAAAAATCACAGTACTGGGCATGGATGGTGTCATAGCATTAAACACAATTGAAGATGCAAAAGAGTTCTGCAGAGAAAATAACATTGAAGTATAATGTAACTACTAGAATCTATTAGCTATTTTAGGAAAGAGAGAATGCAATGGAGGTATCACCAAAATGACAGGAAGGGTTGGGGGGATACGGGGGAGAGGGATTCTTTTTTTTTTTTTTTTTTTTTTTTTTTTTCTTCCTCTTTCCCTTATTTTTCAGAAGCAATGAATAAATATAGGAAGAATGGATAGTTCATTAAAATTAATTTCGTGGAATGTGGGCGGAATAACATCACCCATCAAGCGTAAAAATATTCTCAAAGAAGCCAAGAAGCATAAGCCAGATATTATATTCCTACAAGAATTACATCTGAAAAAAGCAGAGATAGGAAAGCTAAAAACAAACTGGATAGCTGAGATAGTTGCAACACCATGCGAGAAACGTAAGAGAGGGGTTGCGATTATGGTGGGAAGGGATCTATCATACTCAATTATTAAGCAAGAATTAGATCCAGAAGGGAGGTACATAGTGTTACAATTAATTATAGAAGATAAGACTTGGACGCTTTGTAACTTATATGCCCCAAATAACTGGGATATAAAGTTTTGGGAAAAAATGAACCAGGTTCTAGCCCCATATATCGGGCAGAATCTGATCGTAGCAGGGGACTTCAATAGTACAATGTGCCCGGACTTAGATAGATATAAAATCCATAGGAGAGCGGCCAATCTTAGGGAAGCTAAGCAACGTATATTAAAATTACATGACGCATGGCGCAATCAGCATCCGGATGCCCGTGAATTTACATGCGAATCGGGTGCCCATAAAAATTTTTCCCGAATTCATATGTTCCTATTAGATGAGCAGGTCATGAGAAATCAAATTGAATCTCAGATTTCGGAGATAATCTTATCTGACCATGCGATTGTTGGTTTGAAGATTGTGTCGAGTGTCCCCCCCAAGAAAACAGCAAATACTTTTCGCTTCCCGTATTACATGAATAAAAATGCACATTTCGTAAATTGGCTAAAGCAAAAATGGAGAGAATACTCCATTCAAAATAGGGAGTACGAGAATAAAACGGAGGTATTTTGGGAGGCAGGCAAAGCAGTTATCCGTGGGGAGGTGAAAGCATATATGGTTAAAAGAAACAGGGAAAACAGGGCGAGAGAAACACAGCTTTCAAATCAACTTAAAAACAATTATGTAAAATATCTCAGAGCACCCAATAAGGAGAACTGGGACAAATATAAAATAGCAAGAGTGGAAAGGGAATGTTTTTTAAAGAAGATCGGAGCACAGGAAGAGTTAAGAAATAGGGCCACATTCCAGGGCTGTCAGGGTATTTCGGCTAAACACCTGGCCAGACTGGTTAAATTTAGAAAAAAATCAAACCAAATTCTTGCCATTAGAACAGGAGGGAAACTCTCCACTAATAAAGAGGAAATTAGAAGAACATTCTTTGATTACTATAGTAATTTATATGCTAGGGAGGAGGTGAACGAGACACAAAAAGAGCTGTTCTGGCTGGGGTTAGATATCCCTCAAATATCTCAGGAAGCATTACAGACTATCAATGCCCCTATTACTGAAGCAGAAATATTAGAGATTATAAAAAAAGGCGAAATCTGGTAAGGCCCCAGGGCCAGACGGTTTATCTGCAGAGTTTTACAAAATTATGGCAACAGAGATATCGCCCACTTTAACTAAACTATTCAACCAATATTATCTGCAGAAAGATATGAAGTCAACCTATTTTTCTGACTCAGTAGTGACTTTAATTCATAAAAAAGCCAAGGACCCAACTAATGTAGCGTCATATCGCCCAATTTCACTCCTAAATCAGGACTATAAAATTCTAATGTCTCTAATAGCGGATAGAATGAAAAAATCTATTATGGATATTATACACCCTGACCAGGCAGGTTTTATTCCAGGGAGAAACTCAGTTCGGAATATGCGTAGAGTCCTAACTACCATCGACTACCTCCATCAGGTCGACCAGGAAGCCGGAAATAAACCCCATTCTGAAGATATAGCATTACTTACCGTGGATGCGGAAAAAGCTTTTGACTCAATTATATGGGATCATCTTATAAACTCATTAAAAAAGTTTGGTTTTTCCGGCGCCCTGGTTGACCTGATTGGGTTAGTATATAATAAACCTAGATCCCAACTTCTTATTAACGGGGAGTTATCTCAGACTATTATTTTGGGCAAAGGAACACGACAGGGGTGTCCCTTATCACCACTGCTTTTCGATATTGCGCTGGAACCATTAGCTATATATCTAAGACGGACCATTCCTCCGGTTTTGATAGGGAAACAGCAGGTCTCTATATCATTATATGCAGATGACTTACTAATATTTCTACAAAGCACGAGACACAACATACCACGTTTTATGCAGATATTAGATATATTTAGCTCATTTTCTGGATACAGAATTAATATCAGCAAATCAGAAATTTTATGGATTATAAAAAATAGAAATAGTCATGCGGATATGTTTAAAGAAGTACAAAGTATTAATTATTTAGGGATAAAGATCAGTAAGAATCCGGCACATTGGTACCAGCTCAACTTTAAAGAAATTTTTCAGAAGTTAAGCCACGATTTAGCAAAGTGGAATCTATATTATCTATCCATATCGGCTCGTATAAATGTTATAAAAACCATTATATTTCCAAAATTTTTATTTCTGCTACAGAATTTACCGTTATTATTGCACAAGAAAGATATTATTAGCTTTAATAAGGCATGTGCTTTTTTATCTGGGGGAAAAAGACTTCACGCATTGCATTTAGTAAGCTTACTCAGGAGAAGCATTTTGGGGGTTTCTCGTGCCCCAACATAAAACATTACAATATAGTATCTTTGGTTAAATTTGGGGTGGACTGGCTCAGCAGAGTAGAATATGTTACATATTATGACCATGAAACAGAATTAATCAAACCATTCAACCTGCAGGCTGTCCTCCACTATTCATATAAACAACTACCAAGCAATATAAGTAGATTAATCACAATCGCAAACATAGTGCTTGCGTGGCAGAAATTTTGTAAATTACTTGGGGTAGAATACCAGATCTCCAGACTGCTTCCGATCTGTGGTAGCCCAGCTTTTTCGCCAGGCTACAGTAATAAAATATTTCATGAATGGAAGAACAAAGGTCTGATCTATGTATCTCAACTGAAACAAACTGGGATAATCAGATCCTTTGCAAATTTGGTGACCGAATATAATCTGCCATCCCAACATTTTTATGCATATCTACAGGCTCGCCATCTCATAAATGACTATGAAAAAAGGCTTGGTGAGAACTGGGCGCAAACAAATATTGAGGCAGGTATTACTTTATACAAAGCAGGTATTAGATCAATATCAATTTGGTATCAGTACATTAGGACTCAGGAAGGCGAACTGCATATTAATCAGATTAAACAGAGATATGCAGTTCACTTTCCACAAATCCAAGATAATGATATAATAGATAGCTTAAAAAGAACAATGGAGGCAACAGATAGAATTAATTTAAGAGAGTCTCAATATAAGATAGTCAACAACTTTTATCTAACCCCAGCCAGAATTGCCAAATGGTCTCAACTTCAGGTGGCCTGTTCTAAATGTCATAAGGTTAAAGCAGACCTGTTGCATTATCTTTGGGGATGCCCAAAGATTGTACAATATTGGAATAAAAGCCAATATTGGATAAATAAAAAAGTTGGAGCTACGATAGAACTGGGAGCAAAACATATATTTTTTCTATACCCATCCCAAAATAAGGGAGACAGATTATTTATAAATACTGCAATTTTGATCGCTAGAAATCAAATATGTAAAATATGGAAGCAAAAGACTCCCCCTTCTATAGCAGAGTTTGTAAATCATATGAGAAGCCAGATCGTGTTGGAGACAATGGGAATGGATAAAGAGGTAGATAAACAGATTATTACATTTTTTAAGAAATGGAAAACTTATATCTATGGAGAACCTATAACAGTTCAATATCACATCCTATCCCCTTTCAAGACTCGATATCCTTTTTAGAATTAACTTTAGATGGTTCAGTACCCCCAAATTGGTTACGTAGGCAATAAGGTAGGACTGTTATTAGGAGGGTCAGCACGCGGAAATATTATAAATGTGTGTGTATATATATATATATATATGTGTGTATATTTTTATTTATTTTTTTCTCTTTCTTCCCTTCTCTCTCCCTCTCCCCCCCCCCCTCCCCGGGCAGTATTATTGATTTTTATTTTTTTTATTTTTTTTATTTATTTTTTTTCTTTGAGTTTTCGTGAGTCAATTCAGAATGCACTCAAATATATGGTGAGATAGACTATAGGTAGTATCTATACAGATTGGATCTAGAAAAAGACTGTGGGAGAAGTGGGAGAACTCAAGATATTGGTTCAGGAACAGACTAAATTATTTTAGACGGAGGAGAATGGAAAGAACCGTTCCTAAAACGATTGTAAGAAAGTAGAAAAAAGACATTGGTGGGCTAAGATATTTTAGTAAAATTTTAGTAAAATCTGATTCGTAATAATTGGAAAGTTTAGTAAAGCTTAAGTAATACAGAAAGATGTTATTTCATTTTTATTTTTTGACTGTTTAAGAAACAGATGTATTATATGCATTTTTTCTGGGATGAATTGTATTGTATTGTTTTTCTTTTTGTAGCTTCACCCCCAATAAAAAAAGAATTAAAAAAAGAAAAGAAATTTGGATTTATTTCGCTTCAATCAATATTTTATTATTTTGAAAGCCAGGGTAGGTCTGATCTTTCCTGTGTTCTGGGTATAGCTGAAGTCCACGTTAATCTCTTCCGTAGAGTAGTGGTAGCTTTAAAGCAGTTAGGAACTTGTGAGGTGGGCCTTGCTGCATTTTCCTAACATTGTTGCTGCCCTTAAATAGAAAGCCAGAGAAGGTTTACTCTGTTCTCTTTTTTTCTTTCTACAGGTCTCTGTGAGGAGTGGCATCCTCTCATAGCGAGTAGGCTGTCCTCCTGCCGGACGGCTAGATACAGGTAAATGCCTTTTGTCTTCTAAGTAAGGGAGACTGTGCACTTTAAGGACTCTGCAGACTTTCTTGGGACACAATATATCCTAGCTAGGATATTAATAATGGGAGTGTGCAGGCACTTATTGTGAGATGTGAGAGAAACTGTTTCCCTTTTAATGGTTGGAGGGGTTAACAGTTGCATGAGAATATATTTTATTTGTACAACATCGCATGTATGAGACTTTATGGGCTTATGTGTGATTGTTTTATGTATAGCGATCTTGTGGTCTGAGTTTCTGTGGCGCGGCGCTCCTCCGACTAAGAACGGAGCGGTGGGCTGGTATACAGTCTCAAACTGTTTGGAGCCTGTATGTTTATAGGAGCCCCCTATGTCACTATATGCTTCCTGCATATGTAAAAACTTCTTCTTTGTTTTTTCCTTCGTTTTAGGAATTATTTTTTTATAAATGCCTCATTATTGACCTTTCTATAATTGGAGGGGATTGGGCTGATATTGATATGTATCAAGGGTCTAAGATTGTCCTCCATGTACATATGTCCCAATAAACAATTTTCTATAGCTAGAGAATTGGGGTTTTTCATGGTTATGCTACAGGAGTATAAATGGAACAGAGGCCTGTTCCTATATATATTTATGTTTGTCCTGTTTCACGGCAAGTCTCTATACTCTTAAAGTGACAGTGTTCATTTAAAAAAATATATATATATATATATATATATATATATATATATATATATTGTACATTTATTTTGCTAGCCTCAGGTCTCTTAGGATGATGCTGTTTAGGCAATGCCACAGCTTTTTCCTTAAAGGTTCCAAGCCTCATTAGTGTCACATGCAGTGCCCTGGGGTTTGTCTCAATCTCCTGGAGGAGTGTATTTGCCTACAGGTTTTGCAGCTCAGGTATCCTCTGCCGTATCTGCAGCTGTATCTGTTTTTCCTTACCTACAGGGAAAATGCAAGAGGACAAAAAGTAAAGTTTTTCAGATAGTAAGGTTTCTACTCCCCATTCTGCTACACAGGCCGCTCTCCCTCCTAAGTCTGGTGAGGAGGATTTGCTGGTAGCTTCTGAGGGTAAAATCTCATATTTGGACAGTATTATTCCTTCATCTGATGCTGAAGTGGTCTGCTTCAGATGTATGTTTGCACACCTTGTGTACTGTCAAAGGAGGTTTTAGCTACCTGGACGACATCGATAACCCTGTCGTTGTCAACCCTTGGAAGTTTGTTAACTTTATCATTTCTATGATGTTCCTTCCTATGAATAAGTGTTTCTAGATATTTTCTCAGGAATAGGAGACGCTAGGGTTACTTTTCTCCCTGTTTCCCATCCTTTAAAGGATTTTCCTGTCTCTGACTCCATTAAAATGCCTTAGTTAGAAGGGAGCTTTTCTACTATGGCTTGGAGTACGTCTATCCCTATAGAGGATAGCTGTTCCTTTACGGATCCATGAATAAGAAGCTGGAGGTTTATTTGATCATCTAGAGTGATGACTTGCCTATTTAGATTTGCTGTACTAGCCTACGGGGCATAGTGGCTAAAAAAAAGTCTTCCTTTCACTGTTTCTGCAGGGTCAGTCCAGTCTTTTGGGTCTACGGCCACACCACCCTGAATGCACCTGATCTTGTCTGATCTCAGAAGCTAAGCAGGGTTGGGCCTGGTTAGTACTTGGATGGGAGACCGCCTGAGAATACCAGGTGCTGTAGTAGCAATCTAATGACCAGATTACGAGTTTTGCGTTAGAAGCTATGCGGTGCTAACGAGCACTGGTATTACAGGTTTTTACAAACCCGACGTTAAAAGGCAAGAAGTGAGCGTAGAGCAAAATTGTGCTCCTTACCGTACTTCAATACCAGCGCTGCTTAAGTCAGCCGGCTGAGAAAAAGTCTAACACCTGCCAAAAAGCAGCGTTAATCTCAGTAACGCAGCCCCATTGATTCCTATGGGGAAATAAAAGTTATGTTTACACCTAACACCCTAACATGAACCCCGAGTCTAAACACCCCTAATCTTACACTTATTAACCCCTAATCTGTCGCCCCTGACATTGTCGCCACCTACATTATACTTATTAACCCCTAATCTGCCACTCCGGACACTGCCGCCACCTACATTATACTTATGAACCCCTAATCTGCTGCCCCCAACATCGCCGACACCTACCTTATATTTATTAACCCCTAATCTCCCTCCCCCAATGTAGCCGCAACCTAACTACACTTATTAACCCCTAATCTGCCGCCCCAACGTTGCCGCCACTATAATAAACATATTAACCCCTAAACCGCCACACTCCCGCCTCGCAAACATTAGTTAAATATTATTAACCCCTAATCTGCCGTCCCTAACATCGCCGCCACCTACCTATATTTATTAACCCCTAATCTGCCACCCCATTGTCGCCGCCACTATACTAAATGTATTAACCCCTAAACCTAAGTCTAACCCTAACACCCCCTAATTTAAATATAATTACAATAAATTTAAATAAAAATTAATATTATTACCTAAATAATTCTTGTTTAAAACTAAATACTTACCTATAAAATAAACCCTAAGCTAGCTACAATATAACTAATAGTTACATTGTAGCTATCTTATGGTTTATTTTTATTTTACAGGCAAGTTTGTATTTATTTTAACTAGGTAGAATAGATACTAAATAGTTATTAACTATTTAATCACTACCTAGCTAAAATAAATACAAAAGTACCTGTAAAATAAAACCTAACCTAAGTTACACTAACACCTAACACTACACTACAATTAAATAACTTACCTAAATTAAATACAATTAAATAAATTACATACAATTAGCTAAAGTACAAAAAAACACACTAAATTACAGAAAATAATAAACAAATTACAAGATATTTAAACTAATTACACCTAATCTAATAGCCCTATCAAAATAAAAAAAAGCCCCCCCCCAAAATAAAAACAAACCCTAGCCTAAACTATCAATAGCCCCAAAGGAAATCAGCTCTTTTACCTGTAAAAAAATATATAAACAACCCCCCCAACAGTAAAACCCACCACCCACACAACCAACCCCCTAAATAAAATACTAACTAAAAAAACCTAAGCTCCCCATTGCCCTGAAAAGGGCATTTGGATGGGCATTGCCCTTAAAAGGGCAGTTAGCTCAAACCCTAACCTAAAAATAAAACCCACCCAATACACCCTTAAAAAAACCTAACACTAACCCCCTGAAGATCGACTTACAGTTCTGAAGACCGGACATCCATCCTCAAGGAAGCGTCAGAAGTCTTCATCCAGCCAGGCTGAAGTCTTCATCCAAGCCGGGCGAAGTGGTCCTCCAGACGGGCAGAAGTCTTCATCCAGACAGCATCTTCTATCTTTATCCATCCGACGTGGAGCGGGTCCATCTTCTAGACATCTGACGCGGGGCATCCTCTTCATCCGGAGTCTTCTTACTGAATGAAGGTACCTTTAAGTGACGTCATCCAAGATGGCGTCCCTTAGATTCCAATTGGCTGATAGAATTCAGCCAATTGGAATTAAGGTAGAAAAAATTATATTGGCTGATCCAATCAGCCAATAGGATTGAGCCTGCAATAGAGCTAATGCCCATCCAAATGCCCTATTCAGGGCAATGGGGAGCTTAGGTTTTTTTAGTTCGTATTTTATTTGTGGGGGTTGGTTGTGTGGGTGGTGGGTTTTACGGTTGGGGGGTTGTTTGTATTTTGTTTTTTACAGGTAAAAGAGCTGATTACTTTGTGGCAATGCCCAGCAAAAGGCCATTTTAAGAGCTATTGATAGTTTAGTTTAGGCTAGGGGTTTTTGTAATTTTGGGTGGGCTTTTTTATTTTGATAGGGCTATTAGATTAGGTGTAATTAGTTTAAAGATCTGTAATTTGTTTTTTATTTTCTGTAATTTAGTGTTTTTTTTTTTTGGGGAATTAGCTAATTTAATTTATTTAATTGCATTTAATTTAGTTCATTTATTTAATTGTAGTGTTAGGTGTTAGTGTAACTTAGGTTAGGTTTTATTTTACAGGTACTTTTGTATTTATTTTAGCTAGGTAGTTATTAAATAGTTAATAACTATTTAATAACTATTCTACCTAGTTAAAATAAATACAAACTTGCCTGTAAAATAAAAATAAACCCTAAACTAGCTACAATGTAACTATTAGTTATATTGTAGCTAGGGTTTATTTTATAGGTATTTAATTTTTAAATAGGAATAATTTAGTTAATTATAGTAATTTTATTTCCATTTATTTATATTATATTTGTTAGGGGGTGTTAGGGTTAGACTTAGATTTAGGGGTTAATACATTTAATATAGTGGCGGCGACGTTGGGGGTGGCAGATTAGGGGTTAATAAATATAGGTAGGTGGCGGCGATGTTAGGGACGGCAGATTAGGGGTTAATATTTAACTAATGTTTGTGAGGAGGGAGTGCGGCGGTTTAGGGGTTAATATGTTTATTATAGTGGCGGTGATGTCCGGAGCGGTAGATTAGAAGTTAAAAAATATAATGTAGGTGGCGGCAATGTTAGGGATAGCAGATTAGGGGTTAATATTATTTAACTAGTGTTTGCGAAGTGGGAGTGCAGCGGTTTAGGGGTTAATATGTTTATTATAGTGGCGATGATGTCCGGAGCGGCAGATTAGGGGTTAAAAAATTTATTTTAGTATTTGCGATGCGGGAGGGCCTCGGTTTAGGGGTTAATCGGTAGTTTATGGGTGTTAGTGTACTTTTTAGCACTTTAGTTAAGAGTTTTATGCTACGGTGTTGTACCATAAAACTCTTAACTACTGACTTTAAAATGCGTTGGGGATCTTGGAGGTAGAGGGTGTACCGCTCACCTTTTGGCCTCCCAGGACAGACTTGTAATACCGGCGCTATGGAAGTCCCATAGAAAAAAGACTTTACGAAGTTTCCGTAAGTCATTTTGCGGTAAGGCCAAAGAAGTGTGCGTTGCCCCTAAACCTGCAAGACTCGTAATAGCAGCGGGCGTAAAAAAGCAGCATTAGGACCTGTTAGCTCTGCTTTTTTACCTTAACGCACAACTCGTAATCTAGCCGTAAGTTTTTTCCTCCCAGGGGCAGATTTTACCTTTCTAGGGTATCTGCAGTCCAGGTATAATGAGAGGCATTCTTGAACTAAGTTCAGGACATCCCTTTCTGGGAGTGATAGTTCCAGTCCCGTTCAGGGAACGGGATCTAGATTTTTGTTTCAAGTTTCTCAGAGTACAGTCCTTTAAAGTAATATTCATTCTCCTTTGATTCTAGAGGGTTTGTTCATGACAAACATAGACCTGAAGGATATATATCCTCTTGTTCCCATTATCTGGTATCTTCTCAAGTTTCCACGATTAGTCTTCCTTGAAAGACTCTTTAGGTCTTGGAGGATTGCAGGGGTGCCCTCCTGGACATTATATGGTTCAGGCCTCATCCTTTCTTCGAGCAAACTCTTTTTCAAGAGATCTTGTCTTTTCTACGTTCCCATGGAATGGAAATTTAGGGAAGAGTTCCCTTGTTCCAACTACAAGGGTGAGGGATCTTATTAGATTTTCTATCTATGAGAATATTTCTAACGGAGGTCAGACAATCAAAGATTTCTTCCTCTTACCTCTCTCTACAGTCTGATGTTCAGCCAACAGCAAGCTATAGTGGTCCGGTAGATTGCTTAGCCATCTTGTAACCGAAGTTGGTAGTTTGAATGTAGCTGATTTTCTCTTCACTTTCAGTGCCTAATGTATGGAGGTAATGGGTCTGAGGGTCCCAGGGACGTTACCCCTTTTCTCAAGTCTATTTGAGTGCTCTGCAGTTATTCATGCTCAGTCAATGGAACGGTCACCATTTGTATCTCTTTCAGAGGGTTCAGCTTTAAAGAGATTCTTTTTAGTGGTGGTTTTTCAGGAGTATCTGTCTCAGGGTGCATGTTTCTGGAGACATGCCTAGGTAATTGTGACCACGGACGCCAGTCTGCTGGGCTGGGGAGCAGTCTGGAACTCATTAAAGGCACAAGAACTTTGGACTTGAGGAGTCTGCTCTCCCCATCAACATCTCGGAGTGGAGAGCGATTTTCAATGCTCTGATGGCTTGGCCTCAGTTGTCCTTAGCCAGTTTATCAGGCTCCAGTCGGATACTATCACCTCAGTGACTCAGGGAGGAACAGAGTTCCTTAGCCATGAAGGAGGTAGCTTGGCTTTATTCAGTGGGCGGTAGCTCACAATGGCTGTCTATCTGCCACCCACATTCTAGGAAGAGCACTTCCTGAGCAGACAGAATTTTCATCCCGGGGGTTCTTTCACATGGGGGGGCTGGAGTTGGTTATGATGGCGTCTCGGCAGAACACCAAGCTTCCAAGGTACAGTTCAAGGTCTAATGATTTGCAGGCCGCTCTTACAGTTGATCGGGCGGTTCCTTGGGTTTTTAGTCTAGCATATCTGTTTGCTCTCTTTCAACTAATCATTGCTTGTATCTTAGTGACTTCACAGGACCTGGTATACAGTCCTAGCGAAGTTATCATCTCTTATACCTTGGAGGTTACCTCTGATGAAGGACTCTCTATCACAGGGGTCATTCCTTCAACCAGATCTCATTTCTCTGAAGCTGATTGTTTGGAGATTGAACGATTGTTCCTATCTAAACGTGTTTTTTCTGAGTCGGTCATTGTGACTCTGAATTCAGGTTCAGAAGCCTGTTCTAGAAAGACTTTCCATAGGGTATAGCGTATATTCCTTTATTGGTGTGAATCCAAGGGCTGCTCTTGGAGTCAGGTCAGGATTCCTAGGATTTTGTCCTTTATCCAGGAAGGTCTGGAGAAGTATTTGTTTCACAAACATTTGACGGATGTGCCAGATGTTCTATCTTTTTGTCAGGCCCTAGTCAGAATCAGGCCTGTGTTTATGCCTGCTGCTCCTCATTGGAGTCCTTACCTTGTTCTTAAGGTTTTGCAGAAGGCTCTGTTGAGCCTTTGCATTTCATAGATATTAAGTTGATATCTTGGAATGCTTTGTTTCTTTTTGTTATCTTTTCTGCTCAGAGAGTTTTGCAGTGTGCCTTGTCTTATTTTTCATGCTGATAAGGTGGTTCGTCGTTCGAAGTTGGGTTTTCTTCCTTACGTAATTTAAGATAGGAACTTGCTGTTCCTTCTCTATGTCCTTATAATTCTTCATAAGGAACGTTTGTTGCACAATCTGGATGTTGTGCATGCCCTAAAATTATTTATACAGGCGACTAAGGATTTTCACCAGTCCTCTGCCCTGTTTGTGTGTTTCTCCGGAAACGTAGGGTCAGAAAGCTTTTGATACTATATCTTCTTTTTGGTTAAGACGTTTAATTAAATTGCTCATGAGACTGCTGGTCAGCAGCCTCCTGAGTGAATTACAGCTCATTCCACGGGGGCTTTTTCCTCTTTTTGGGCCTTCAACAAAGCAGCTTCGGTGGAACAGATTGCAAGACTGCAACTTAGTCTTCCCTGCATAATTTTTCCAAATTTATTAAATTTGATTTCTTTTGCCTTGGCTGAGTTTTCTTTTGGGAATAAGGTTCTTCAAGTGCCTTTGGTTTAGGTCTACCTGTCTTGTCTCTCCCTTGTCATCTGTGTCCTCTAGCTTGGGTATTGGTTCCCAACAGTAATTGATGACGTTGTGGACTCACCATATCTTAGGAAGGAAAACAAAATTTATGCTTTCCCGATAAATTTATTTATTTCCAGATATGGTGAGTCCACGACCCCACCTGTTGTTTTCAGACGGCACCTTTACACCTTTGTATTATTCCTTTTTCCATTTCCCTTTGGTCGAATGACTGGGGTTACTGGGAAGGGAAGTGATACTTAACATCTTTGCTGTGGTGCTCTTTGCCTCCTCCTGCTGGCCAGGAGTGATATTCGCAACAGTAATTAAAGACGTTGTGGACTCACCATATCCGGAAATAAATATATTTATCAGGTAATCTGACTGTGAAAAACTGTCAAAATGCCCTGAGGTAAGAGGCAGTTTTCAAGGACTTAGAAATCAGTTTGAGCCTACCTAGGTTTAGCTTTCAACAAAGAATACCAAGAGAACAAAGCAAATTT
This sequence comes from Bombina bombina, assembly GCF_027579735.1. Lineage (NCBI taxonomy): Eukaryota > Metazoa > Chordata > Amphibia > Anura > Bombinatoridae > Bombina > Bombina bombina. The sequence goes on along the minus strand of NC_069501.1, from coordinate 306,387,690 downwards.
AATGATAACAGTAAAGTGGAAAGTTGTTTAAAATTGTATGCCCTTTCTGAATCATGAACATTTTCCCTTTAAGTAATACTTTTTTAATGTATTGGTATTATTGACTTCCACTTCCCTTTACATTTTTAGTCTTTTTTTAGGCATAATGTCTGTGAAGTATCCAATATTTGGAGATGTCTCTGCAGCTCCGGGGCAGAGTTGAGGTGGTTCATGTGTGTGGTTGGCAGCACCAGGGTTATCACTGGGTCTTTTAGGGCTGGTTTAAGTGATCATTGAAACCAGGACATATATAAGTAAAGTAGAGCTGTGGGAAGTCCAGCAGGACACAACTCGCATATCTGGACCTTCCTGGTCCAGATATGAAATAGATTAAATAGATGGTATAGTACTGTGGAATCTGTTGCTACATTACTCATAAAAAATGATAATAATGATAATAATACCATTCAGTACACTCTGCTGTTCCCAACAAAGAAGCCATACGGGTTAGGGATGGGCGAATGTGCTCAAAGTGTAATTTGTTTGGTAGAACAAATAGTGCTGTGGACATTCGTTTAGGACAATCAAATGTTGATAAGAATGAAAATCCATTAAAATTTGGTAATCAAATATTATTTCTGGTTTTCAAATGTTACTTTCATTTTCGATTGTTATAATATATAATATAATTAAATCGAATATCCAGTTTCAAAATTTTTTATGTAACATTCGATTTAATTAATAGAATTCAGAAGTTCAATAGATCATGTGGTAGGGAATTTAGTAAATTGCTACATAATAGAAACAAATATATATATATATATATGGATTCAAATTTTTCTATTTCAAATATTACATAATTTGAATATTACATTTAAAGAGAGCATTAGAAATATTATTACAAATATATTGATTTAATTTTTTCTAATTAGAATATTGCATAATTCGATTCAAATTATGCAATATTCAAATTATAAAAATTTTAATAGAATATTACATTTAAAGGTAGCATTAGAAATAGTATTAAACTAAATTCAAAATGAACAAATGTGTTAGAATAAGTTTCATTTTTCGAATGTTACAAAACATTCACCCATTCCTACTGGAGGCCAACAATTCCTATAATAAAACACAAAAAATTGCAGTGAACCACTAAGTTTTGTACTTAACACAAATTCAGTATTTATTTTTACACTCAAAAACTCTGTAATCACTTTTCGACCTCAAATCAGTGTTGAATATGTTTAGACCATAAACTATCAGACACAATGATGTAAGACAACAAGGTTCACTGTTGTCCATATATTGAGTCCGGCACCTCTGCATGAGGTAAACCAAAGCTTAGCACCTTAAAGGGATATTAAACCCAATTTTTCTTTCTTTCTTTCTTGATTCAGATAGAACATGCAATTTTAAACAACTTTCATTTTCTCCTATTATTAATTTTTCTCTAAATGTAGCCACCAATCAACAAGCGCTACCCAGTGTGCATTCCTGCTTTTTCAAATAAAGATAGCAAGAGAACAAAGAAAAAAAAAATACAAATGGAGTAAATTAGAAAGGTAATGCTTAAAATTGCATGCTCTGTCTGAATCATGAAATAAAGAAAAAATAGGGTTTCATATCCCTTTAAAGGATTCCCCTTGTGCAAGTAATAATCAGCCCGCCCCTTTAGAAACAATGTTTTAACCTCTGGAGCTGAATCAAAACAATGTTAAATCAATGTTCTTGTTAATGTAATGGATGTTGTACAGGACACAATGCTGTAGCTAAATTAAACTCTGAGATTGGCTCATGCTCAAAGGAGAGCGAAGGAAGAAGTTGATGGAAGCAAAGTACTTGCATGGTGAATATAAATATACACTGATCCTGTATGCCCTAAGGTCAGCTCGGTGTGCACAGAAACAGAAAGCTTTTAATACATTGCTGTGAGTATATCAGAGCCACCCTTAGTATCTGTGGGGCCCTAGGCATGACACATCTGTTGGGCCCCTCAGCCCAGACTCCTTATTCCCCTCCCCCTGTATAGCCCACCCCACCCCTGTACAAACAGTCAGTGTGTCCTATAAAGAATAACACTATATATTAAACCTCAGAAAATCCAATGGTGACAGTTACATTTATTTATGCAAGCAGCATAAATCAAAAGACGAGAAACAGAAGCAACGTTTTGGGATTTCTCCCTTAATCATCCTTAATATATTTAAAGGGATATTCCAGCCAAAATTGGAATCCACATGGATGCACTTCAGTTTTCAATAGAAGCATTTTTGTAATATACATGTATTAGAAAAAATGCTTCTAATAAAAGCTGTAGCTGTTTCAAATGTGTATTTAAGTATGCACCGTGCACCAGCATTTTTAACACAGCACTTGCTCAGAGAGCCTAAGGTGCGTATACCATTTGGTAATGACTCAATTTATTATTTGCTGACATGATCCAAGCCCCACTTGTGCTCTGAGCAGCTGCATGATTTAAAATGCTGGTGTACTGAAAATATACATATTATGCTTCACATGTACGTGCAGAGAAAAATGTTAACACTAAAACAGTGATAAGTTTACTAGAAGCATTTTAATATATATGGCAAATATGTTTCTTTTCAAAGATGTAATTTATCTATGTGCATTTAAATTTTGGCCTGGAATGTCCCTTTAACCTCCTCATACCATAAACACTTCATAAACTAAACACAGGATGTACAATACACCTCATACCCTCCCCCATGACTGTGTGGTGCCCCCTAAAGTATGGGAACCCGAACGGGTGCCCCCTCGCCCTGCACAAGGGACAGGCCTGAAGTAAATGCCTATGTATTGTATTATTGTATTGTCTGAATATATATTTCAGCCCTGAGTTGGTCATATTGTATTTACTTCACTGGAGGTGCATACAGGGCATGTGCACGTGACCTATCACCTTGGTACTGATTATCTAAAGCTCTCTTTACTCTGGCAAGTTTATCTTAGAGGTATTGTCAGTACTGAGAGGTCCTACAAACATTTTTTTTTTATGTGTAAATTGAACTTTATTGAAAAAAAAATACTAACGACAAGAACTTAAAAATGAAACATACATCAGTATAGTCAATGAGTTAAGTATATGACATTTCTTTGGAACCCACCTATCAAGCAATATCCAATATGTAGACAAGAATTTCTCTTCACCAAGATTTGTTAGTCCGTAAAGTCCAAACAAGATACAGGAGGAAAAAGAATGTGAAAAAGACGGCGTTTCTAGACTTGCAGCTCAAACATCTTTTAGATTTGACATTTTATTATAAACAACACATTTAACAAGATGACAGAAAAAACAATTGTCATTTAACAGTTAAGAAAAACAAAGTTTTAATTTCCTTTTTAAGTGTGTGACCGATCTGGAGAGGGAGCACAAAGGGAAGAAAAAAAAGAAACAGTTTAGAATTTCTCTAACATAGAGGATGGCAGCTAAAAGGATGAAGCGTCCTACAAACTATGGGCGCGATTATGAGTAGTTTTTGCAATTGAATTTACATGGTAAAATCACTGTAGGTATTTTGTTGTATAAAGTGCATTATATCTTCCTTAAATGCAGCATAAAAGTCACATTTAAAATGTGCAATTTCATATTTGCATTGAAGCATTTTTGTGACATACATGAATTTGAGAAAAATGCTACTAGTACGTTATCACAGCTTTTGTGAGAAATTTTAAAAGGTCGTTCTAATGGAAAAATGACTCTAATTCATTTAACCCCCGGGACCCACTCATTAGGGCAAGTTTGATAGTCTTAAAATGACTCTAACTTATTAAAGGGGCAGGAAACCCAAATGTTTTCTTTCATGACTCTGATAGAGCATACAATTTTAAATAGGTTTCCACCTTACTTCTATTATCTAATTTGATTCATTATTTAGGTATCCGTTGTTGAAAAGCATAGCTAGGTAGGCCCATCACCTGGGTGCTATTTTCTGATTGGCAAATGAGCACCCAGGTGCTGAGCCTACCTAGCTATGCTTTTCAACAAAGGATACCTAAATAATGAATATATATAGGTATAGATATATATTGTACCCTATATATATATATATATATATATATATATATATATATATACATATATATATATATATATACATACATATACATGCATTTATGAATAAATAGAAAATCTTCTTGTGTGTGAAAAACATTGGAGTGTGAAATATTCATCTTTTCATGTCGGGTTAGTGCACTTGAGAATATACAATCGGGTTTCCTCACGAGTAGGGTGTTCTTATACTTATTTCCTCATTTGACTTCTATGGGGAAATACGTGAAAGTGCATGTGATATTCTAAGTTTGGCTTGTCAGGTTAGCGCGCAAGCGAAAACAATTTAGTCTGAACTCATAATACGAGCGCAACCTGACGCACATAAAAAGCTTATTTCTAGCACAGTTAACACTCGAGCGGGAGCGTTAATTAAAATTGTTAATTGTTATTGTTATGGTTTAAAACCAAAAAATTGTTATTGTTTAAAACCAAAAGATAGATAATCCCTTTATTACCCATTCCCCAGTTTTGCATAAATAATCTTATATTAATATGATTTTTACCACTATGATCCATCTAAGCCAAAGCAAACTGCCCCTAATCTCTGTGTTTCTTTTTTTAGCTTTGTACAACCTTGCATTTTAGCCAATTAATGCTGGTTCTTGAGAAACCATTATCATTCCATGGGAGTGAGCACAATTTATCTATATGTCATGCATGAACTAGCACTGTCTGACTGTAGTACAAGATTGTAAAAAAAAAAAAGCACTGAGATAAGGGGTGGCCTACAGGGGCTACACAGGCAATCTTAGGGGTTATAAAGTATATTAAAATAACATTTGTTATGCAAAGCTGGGGAATGGATAGTAAAGGCACTACCTATCTTTTTAAACAATAAAAAAATCAAGTAGACTGTCGCTTTAATCTGGGCTGCAGTAGTTACAATGTTTGATGAGATAGCATTAACACACTTCCTTTGTACAATGTTTGATGAGATAGGATTAGCAAATTTAGTGACTGCAGCTGCCTAATATAGTTTATTCCATCAACGCTGACATTTGTCGCAATAAGTGAAGATACGCCTCACAGATGTCACAATCTCTGTAAATTACTGCATGTTTTAGCTTCAAATGTTTGCTGTTTATATTATACCCATTATTCATATTACTTTTTATTATGTGTTTCCTATTAGGTTATGCTTAGGGATTTAGGATTTAATATTTTTCTGTTCCACCATTCCAATAAGGCATTTGACACAGCACAATATTTAGATTGTCAACATATAAAGAAAGGACCATTAAATACAATATAATTGCAAAATCAAGAAACATAACAAAAATGCAATAAAACGATCTAAATTTCCAATGAGCAATAGAATTCTGTCACATTACCAAGTTACTTCCATTTCCCATGGCCCCTGTTTCATGTGACAGATTACCGCAAATCACAAATGCAAATACATACTGTGAATTATCAGTAGGAGCTGGTGCCTTTAAAAAGTGTGCATATAATAAACTGTGCACATTTTTATTAATGGATGTAAACTGGACTTTTTTTTATTGCGTGCTCTATCTGAATCATGAAAGTTTAACTTAGACTTTAGTGTTCCATAGAGTTGAACAGCATGACTATGTATTGCTTCATTTTTGTTATTGCTCCTTTTATTCAGTTCAGAATTGTTTGTTATTAGTATTTGAATTTGGGCTGCTTTACTAGACTCTACCACTCTGCTTGGTAGCTATTGTTGTAGACCTGGGGGGCAGGCTTGCAGATGGAAAGTCTAATAAAGAAATGACTGGTTCTTCATGATTGTGTTTAATGAATTTGTCTTTGTTTGTGAGACCAAGCAGGCAACATATACATATTTCATTTTTGATCCCTTTGGCATAAGCAAAGATGGAGAATGTTGTTGACCGTACCTGCTTTGAGCAGTTGGTTTTGATGGGCTAGTCACACATATTGTCCTTTCCTGCTGGTGGTCTTGTAATGCCCTAAGGGTACAAAGGCAACACAGAGGTCAAATCTTTTTTGAAAATGTTTCCACCCTAACAGGTCTATCTGGCACAGCTAGACAGCACCCTTCTGATGGTTTTTATTTATATGCTACTAACAAAACATACAGGACAGCAGTCGTTTTTTATTCTCATAAAGAGGTTTTGGTTTTTAGCAGTTCCTTTAAATCTGGATTTTTATATATGGAACGTAGGGGTTATTGGCTTACTGCTTGTATCTTGCAGGTAATTTTTTTTGAGGGGGCAAACTTCCAAAAGTATTTACCTAGATAATGTCCTAACACAGTAGCCATAGAAACAGATTTTGTTGGCAGGTGTCATAGGACCAATACATCTTCCCACAGTTCTGATAAAGTGTAAGCTTCATTAGTTTGTAAGAAATCATAATTCTTATCCAAGGCATTCTGCAAGTCCCCCACAGTGTTTGACTTTATCACCTCTAATTAAAGTTTATTTCATGAATCATCCATCAGCTTGTTGTTTGCTTTTTGTCTTATTTATAGGATTTTGCACAATTATTGTTTACAGTCATTTTATGTCATTTTTCTAGAATAAGTTTATTAGTAACAATAGATCACTGCTTCTATAGGTGATCCATTTTTTTTTAACTATGATTTTTCCACCCCTGTATGTGTAATGTGTAATGTGTGTGTGTGTTTTTTGTTTTTAAACATAATTTTGACAGCAGATAAGAACCGTAGGCACTTCAAGGGCCCGATCCAATATGCAGCGTCGCCCGCAAAAGCCGGCGACGCCAAATTTTGCGCGGGTTTGGTATCACATATACGGCGTAACCTAGAAGTTACGCTCATATATTTCCCGTAGTTTTTTGGGCCATAGACAGGTATACCAAAACCGCGCAGTTTGGTATCCAATATACAGCGTAAGGACTTACGTGGCGAAAATGGAGAAATCTTACTCCATTTTCACCTTGCCACAAATTGCAGCCGTAGTAAGCCTTACGCTGTGTATTGGAGCCCCGTAACTCCCTAAACTACCTGCAAAATAAAACCTAACACCTAATACATGCGCAATGTCTATTTACCTGTCAACCGCGAACTGCTAAATAAAACCTAACACCTAACGCAGGCGCAATGTCTATCTACCTGTCAACCGCGATCCCCCGCCGCAATTCCTAATAAAGTATTTAACCCCTAAACCGCCGCTCCCGAACCCCGCCGCCACCTACATTAAAAGTATAACCCCCTAATGTGATCCCCCTACACCGTCGCCATCTACATTACATACCCCCTATTGTGAGCTCCTACCCCGCCGCCAGCTATATTAAACTACCCCCTAATGTGAGCCCCTTACACCGCCGCCAGCTACATTAAACTACCCCCTAATGTGAGCCCCTTACACCTCCGCCGGCTACATTAAACTACCCCATAATGTGAGCCCCTTACACCGCAGCCAGCTACATTAAACTACCCCCTAATGTGAGCCCCTTACACCGCCGCCAGCTACATTAAACTACCCCCTAATGTGAGCCCCTTACACCGTCGCCAGCTACATTAAACTACCCCCTAATGTGAGCTCCTACACCGCCACCAGCTATATTAAAATTATTAACCCCTAATCTAATCCCCCTACCCCGCCGCTAGCTATATTAAATGTATTAACCCCTAATCTAATCCCTCTACACCGCCGCCAGCTATATTAAATGTATTAACCCCTAATCTAATCCCCCTACACCGCCGCCAGCTATATTAAATACATTAACCCCTAATCTAATCCAACTAAAGTAATCACCTCTATTACCAGCCCTTAAAAGGGCCTTTTGCGTGACATTGCCCCAAAGTAACAGCTCTATTGCCAGCCCTTAAAAGGACTTTTTGCGGGGTATTTCCCCAAAGTAATCAGCTCTTTTACCAGCCCTTAAAAGGGCTTTTGGCGGGGCATTGTCACAAAGTAATCTAATCTAAATCCCCCTACACCACCGCCACCTATAATAAATGTATTACCCCCTAATCTAATCCCCCTACACCACCGCCACCTATATTAAATAGATTAACCCCTAATCTAATCCCCCTACACCGCCGGCAGCTATATTAACCCTAATTATATTAGGGTTAATATAGTTATTATATTATATATATATTAAGTATAATAACCCTATCTAACTCTAACACCCCTAACTAAATTCTTATTAAAATAAATCTAATTAATATTAATATTATTAATTAAAATATTCCTATTTAAATCTAAATACTTACCTATAAAATAAACCCTTAGATAGCTACAATGTAATTAATAATTACATTGTAGCTATTTTAGGGTTTATATTTATTTTACAGGTAACTTGGTATTTATTTTAACTAGGTACAATAGCTACTGAAAAGTTAATAACTATTTAATAGCTACCTAGTTAAAATAATGACCAATTTACCTGTAAAATAAATCCTAACCTAAGTTACAAATACACCTACACTATCAATAAAGTAAATAAACTACAAATATCTAAACTAAAATACAATTAAATAAACTAAACTAAATTACAAAAACAAACACTAAATTACAAAAAAATAAAAAAAGATTACAAGAATTTTAAGCTAATTACACCTATTCTAAGCCCCCTAATTAAATAACAAAGCCCCCCAAAATAAAAAAAATTTCCCTACCCTAATCTAAATTAAAAAAGTTAACAGCTCTATTACCTTACCAGCCCTTAAAAGGGCTTTTTGCGGGGCATGCCCCAAAGAAATCAACTCTTTTGCCTGTAAAAAAAAAAACACAATACCACCCCCCAACATTACAACCCACCACCCACATACCCCTACTCTAACTTAAATAAACCTAACACTACCCCCCTGAAGATCTCCCTACCTTGTCTTTACCCAGCCGTGCCGAACTCTTCATCCGATCCGGGTGATGTCTTCAATCAAGCGGCAGAGAAGAAGTCTTCCATCTGGGCGATGTCTTCATCCAAGCGGCAAAGAAAAAGTCTTCCATCCGGGCTATGTCTTCAATCAAGCGGCAAAGAAGAAGCCTTCCATCCGGCTGGCCCAATCAGCCAATCGGATTGAACTTGAATCTGATTGGCTGATTCAATCAGCCAATCAGATTTTTCCTACCTTAATTCCGATTGGCTGATAGAATCCTATCAGCCAATCGGAATTCGACGGACGCCATCTTGGATGACGTCATTTAAAGGAACCTCATTCGTCGGGAAGTCGACGTGCCGGATGGATGTTCCGCGTCGGAGGAGCGAAGAAAGAAGATTGAAGATGCCGCTTGATTGAAGACATAGCCCGGATGGAAGACTTCTGCTCTGCCGCTTGATTGAAGACATCGCCCGGATGGAAGACTTCTTCTCTGCCGCTTGACTGAAGACATCGCCCGGATCGGATGAAGAGTTCGGCCCGGCTGGGTGAAGACAAGGTAGGGAGATCTTCAGGGGGGTAGTGTTAGGTTTATTTAAGGGGGGTTTGGGTTAGAGTAGGGGTATGTGGGTGGTGGGTTGTAATGTTGGGGGTGGTATTGTGTTTTTTTTTACAGGCAAAAGAGCCGATTTCTTTGGGCATGCCCCACAAAAAGCCCTTTTAAGGGCTGGTAAGGTAATAGAGCTGTTAACTTTTTTTAATTTAGATTAGGGTAGGGACATTTTTTTATTTTGGGGGGCTTTATTTTATTAGGGGGCTTAGAATAGTTGTAATTAGCTTAAAATTCTTGTAATCTTTTTTTCATTTTTTGTAGTTTAGTTTATTTAATTGTATTTTAGTTTAGATATTTGTAGTTTATTTAATTTATTGATAGTGTAGGTATATTTGTAACTTAGGTTAGGATTTATTTTACAGGTAAATTGGTAATTATTTTAACTAGGTAGCTATTAAATAGTTATTAACTATTTAATAGCTATTGCACCTAGTTAAAATAAATACCAAGTTACCTGTAAAATAAATATAAACCCTAAAATAGCTACAATGTAATTATTAATTACATTGTAGCTATCTTAGGGTTTATTTTATAGGTAAGTATTTAGATTTAAATAGGAATATTTTAATTAATAATATTAATATTAATTAGATTTATTTTAATAAGAATTTAGTTAGGGATGTTAGAGTTAGATAGGGTTATTATACTTAAAGGGACACTGAACCCACATTTTTTCTTTCGTGATTCAGATAGAGCATGCAATTTTAAGCAACTTTCTAATTTACTCCTATTATCAATTTTTCTTCGTTCACTTGCTATCTTTATTTGAAAAAGAAAGCATCTAAGCTTCTTTTTTGTTTCAGTCTCTGGACAGCACTTGTTCATTGGTGCATGAATTTATCCACCAATCAGCAAGAATAACCCAGGTTATTCACCAAAAATGGGCCGGCATCTAAACTTACATTCTTGCATTTCAAATAAAGATATCAAGAGAAGGAAAAAAATTTGATAATAGGAGTAAATTAGAAAGTTGCTTAAAATTGCATGCTCTATCTGAATCACGAAAGAAAAAATTTAAGTTCAGTGTCCCTTTAATATATATATAATATAATAACGATATTAACCCTAATATTATTAGGGTTAATATATATAATATAATAACTATATTAACCCTAATATAATTAGGGTTAATATAGTTAATATAGCTGGCGGCGGTGTAGGGGGATTAGATTAGGGGTTAATCTATTTAATATAGGTGGCGGCGGTGTAGGGGGATTAGATTAGGGGGTAATACCTTTATTATAGGTGGCGGCGGTGTAGGGGGATTAGATTAGGGGGTAATACATTTATTATAGGTGGTGGCGGTGTAGGGGGATTAGATTAGGGGGTAATACATTTATTATAGGTGGCGGCGGTGTAGGGGGATTTAGATTAGATGCAAAAGAGCTGATTACTTTGTGACAATGCCCCGCCAAAAGCCCTTTTAAGGGTTGGTAAAAGAGCTGATTACTTTGGGGAAATGCCCCGCAAAAAGCCCTTTTAAGGGCTGGCAATAGAGCTGTTACTTTGGGGCAATGTCACGCAAAAGGCCCTTTTAAGGGCTGGTAATAGAGGTGATTACTTTAGTTGGATTAGATTAGGGGTTAATGTATTTAATATAGCTGGCGGCGGTGTAGGGGGATTAAATTAGGGGTTAGTACATTTAATATAGCTGGCGGCGGTGTAAGGGGCTCACATTAGGGGGTAGTTTAATGTAGCTGGCGGCGGTGTAAGGGGCTCACATTAGGGGGTAGTTTAATGTAGGCGGTGGCGGGGTAGGAGCTCACATTAGGGGGTAGTTTAATGTAGGTGGCAGCGGGGTAGGAGCTCACATTAGGGGGTAGTTTAATGTAGGTGGCGGCGGGGTAGGAGCTCACATTAGGGGGTAGTTAATGTAGCTGGCGGCGGGGTCCGGGAGCGGCGGTTTAGGGGTTAATACATTTTTTATTATTAGGAGGGTGAGGGGGGATAGCGGATAGAGGGTTAGACGTGTCGGGCTATGTTTGGGAGGCGTGTTAGACAGTACGGGAGATTTAATACTTTAGTCAGGTTTTGTAGGCGCCAGCAGTTTCTAAAGTGCCGTAAGTCACTGGCGACTCCAGAAATTTGTACTTACGCAGATTTCGGGACATCGCTGGTTTATCCGACTTACGGCACTTTAGCATCTAACGGCGGGGTATATTGGATAGCTCGAGTTGCGAGCTGAAACTACGGGCGGCGAGGGTTCCCTCGCTTGCGCCGCAAACTACGATCTATATCGGTTTGCGCCCCAAGTCTGCTCAAATTCCTATAAAGTCTAAGCTTAAAGGGACATTAAATGATATATTCCCTGTAAAATATTTAACTGTGCATAATTAAATAACTTTACAATGTACTTTCATAATTTATTTTGGCTGCTTCTCTTGTAATTTAACTTTGAATTTGAACTGCAGCGTTTCCACTCCCATAAGAGAGGCTGAAGTGTATCCTATCCTGTGGAATGCAGAATACTGATACTCCTACATGCTGCTCAGTGATTCTTTGATATGTCCAGGAGCTTTTTTTTTATATCTGTGCTTTATTGGCCACAAGAAGGAAATAAGATAAACAACATTTAAGAGGCCTTTTAAGAGGTGTGTCCCTGGCTAACAAAACAATGCATATTTTTAAAACAACATGACAGTTCTAAAGATTTTTAAAAAAATATTTATTTTACATGCAGCTCTTTTTGAAATTCAGTTATTCATTTCTGATGCATACATTTAAAAAAAATTACTTTAACGGGACAGTCAACACCAAAATGGTTATTGTTTAAAAAGATAGATAATGCCTTTTACTACCCATTCCCCAGCTTTGCACAACCAACATTGTTTTATTAATATACTTTATAACATTTAACCTCTAAATTTCTGCCTGTTTCTAAGCCACTACAGACAGCCTCTTATCACATGCTTTTTAATTTGCTTTTCACAACAGGAGACTGCTAATCCATGTGAGCCATATAGTTAATATTGTGCTCACGCCCGTTTTAGTTATTTATAGAGTAATTGGCTAAAATGCAAGTCAGTAGATCATAAATAAATAGCCATGTGATCAGGGGGCTGTCAAGAGGCTTAGATACAAGTTAATTATGGAGGTTAAAAGTATATTAAAATACCTGTGTTCACTGTGCAAAACTGGGGAATGGGTAATAAAGGGATTATCCATCTTTTTAAACAATAACAATTTTGGAGTAGACTGTCCCTTAAATGTAAGTATCTGTAGGAGCAGAGAAGAGAGAGGCGCCTTATGGGACAGTATCATTGTGCAGCGAAGAGGAAACAGGAGACAGCACTCACTCAAAATCAGGGTACTCACAAGGATTGCGGCATAAACGTATGCCTCACTATGCAGGACGGAACCTTAGTCGCCCGCCAGACAGACCAATGAGGAAGAGTATCCGGAACTCCAGGATCCAATCCGCAGCTAAAGATAGTAGGAGCGTCAGGGAAACAAGTCGTCCGTAATGCAACCAGTCGCTGTGGGCTCTAACATGTTTCGCCAGGAAATGGCTTTTTCAAAGTCATTGACCTTGTAACATTTTGAATGGTGATACTTTAACAACATTGCGAAAGGCAAGTTAGTCATGATCCGGGCTCATTCAAGAAAACCCTATGCAATAAAAGCGTAATGAGTTTTGTTTTATTTTGAAGAGTTTCATATGCAAAGTATATTAGTTTGAAACACAAAAACAGCCGACACTGAAGAAAATATGTGACTTCTTTATCTCGCAGAAAATAAAATCAAGCATGGAATTAGTAATTTAATAGAAAAAAAAGTGAGGGGGCGCTCTATGAATCTATATCTAGTATGGTGGATGATAACCAATTGTATATCAAAATTGTGCGATAAACATTGTGATAAACATTAAAAATTGCATATATAAAACATATATTTAAATAACATGTAGATCAAACCATATCATCCAATAATCATGGGTTGTGATAGTCTCAACCAGAAAGTCCCAATTGAAGTATTCGACTGGTAGTTTGTATGGGAAATCCAATATGACCAGATGATCCAACTCTGTATATTGGAACCCAGGTAGATGGATGCTCTCCTCCTCACAGACTTGTCCGGATATGGCTAAAGAAGAAACAGAGAACAGAGGGACACCTCATGTGTACATCAGCATGTCAGAATACGAGAACAGAAGTAGATAACGCCAAATGGATACTCACATTTAGCCCAAGTACTGGTAGGAGCAGGCTGGTAGCTTTGGGGTGTGCCAGCTAACCCTCTCCAGGTGACGATGCAGGTGTGTCCTGCCCCACTCAGTATGTAGTGGATTCAAAATAGTTGAATGTCAGATGTAGTAGCTATGCTACTCAATAAGGTGCTTAACCAATGCTTGTATTAAAACAATTTGTTTATTAAAAACAATTAAAAATGTGTAACAAGCAATAGTTACAAAGAACATAAAATGTAACACATTTCTCAGCCTTAGCAACAACTGTCTCATCAGGCATAAGGCACCTTCTAACTGACATACTATTTAAACCAATTCTAACCAATAGTGGACACATACACACCCATAATAGGGTGTGTGAGAATACATACATAATTAATTGATTAATTGGCAACTAACAACAAACCTAGTGTTATACAATATAAGCAAAAACATAAATTGCAATCACACTGCTGCCCAAAAGATCTAAACATATATGTGGCAAACTTTTTATAAGATACAAATATGCATGTGTACCATCTAACATACAACCGTATGATGTAGGCAGATATGAATCAACAGTATTGGACACATGAATAGTCATAACATCCATCATAAGTATCATGTACATAATCCTTATGTCTCTACTATGTTATAAGCCAATTTTAATTATTAAAAAACCTGCATAGTTGTAGCATCCATTGTGGAAATAATGTTTTTAATTCTTATACTTTTATTATGCCATACTTAAGATTGGCGATTTTGATCTATTACCCTCAATTCTAATTTCTATACTTAACTCTTTTTAGGATTCGGGTATTTATAGTGTTGTTTTTATCCCCTTTGCTGTCGTATTATTTCCTAGCTTGATGTTCACGATCGTCTACAATCAGAAAAAAATAAAACCCTGTGAGTGGCGTATATTGTTGGATCTATACAGGGTAATACTAACCCAAATCAATAAAACTTCTCAATTTTACGGAGTCTATCCAATCAGAGTATCTTATTCATAATGACATCACTATATTTGACCAATAATATGGTGTTGACCATATGACGTGTGACGTGAAGCGTGCAATGAAAGATCAGAGACGGCTCGTATTATGCCCTTGTCAGTGTGAAGTTTTCATTCACAGTGATTGGTTGTGTATTACTGACGCCCCAAATAAGGCTGAGAAACGCGTTGAATTAGTAATTTAGTAACATATAAATTTAACTTTTATGTAATAACAGTGGCCCACATAAAGCTTAAACATTTTCTGTCATGCATATAAGGAAATGCAGCAGTTCAACATTTTAAAAATGAAAGCAATATGGAAACTTGTTTAAAATGTTAGTGCACAACTGGTCCCCAGGGATCAATTGCTAACTGGATACTAGGGACATCACTCACAGCGGCCTATGGGTAGGAACATGCCTCAAAAATCAAAAACTCTGTAATTGTAATTTAAAAATACCAACTTTTAGATGCAAATAAAGAAAAAAATATTTTAATGTCATTTTTTTAAGAATATTTATTTACCAGGGTTCAACAAACCAATGCACCAGTGTGCCCATGGTGTCTTAAGAATGGGCCTGGTTTATGGATTTTTGGGTCCTAAAGTTACCATCCTGTGCTATGCTTGCCGGGTTTAGTTTGACTACAGTCAGTCATGGCAGGCACCGGGCCATGAGTAGAGATATATACAGATATATATAGGAATATATGCAGAACATTGGAATGTCAAATATTTACAGTACATACACAGTATAACACTTTATTAAATATGAATATTGCATAAATATGATTTTACATGTTTTTATTTACTTAACTGCAAAGGGCTCCAATGAACTTATATATATATGGCTATATACATGTATATATGCATTTGTGTTTATATGTGTATATATGTTTGTAATTACATATATACACATATAAATACATAAATTCATATAAATTTATATATATACATATACAGTACATCTTTATACATGTGTGTGTATATATATATATATATATATATATATATATATATATATATATATATATATATATATATATATGTATGTATGTATGTATGTATGTATCTCAATGTTAAAGCCCTTTGGCTACCTTTTTTTTTCTAACACCTGAGATCTCATATCTTTGAGCCTTTATAGCTTTTTTGTGCAATATTTTTTGTGAATAATTTTTATTAGATGGTGTTATTATGAGAATATTTTTTATTAGATGGTGTTATTATGAGAATATTTTTTATTAGATGGTGTTATTATGAGAATATTTTTTATTAGATGGTGTTATTATGAGAATATTTTTTATTAGATGGTGTTATTATGAGTGTAACTGTATTTTTAACGTGTTTTGTGACAATTTTTAGTTTTACAAAACAGTTAACCAGAGCTCTGAAGTCGCAGTAATCATTGTAGCGCAAATCGCACTTACGCTCAATCGATCGCATTTACTTTCAACTCGTAATACCAGCAGTAAAATCAACAAGCGCAAACAACCCGCTTCAGTCGTAATCTGGCCCAAAATAATAAATTATGCAAAGTGAAACAAAATTGCAATGCACTTTCATCATTTATTTTGCCTTCTTTTCCTGGAATTTACAACTGAAAATTGTAAGTTATCTACTGCCTCCCAGAATGCCTAAAGTGCATTACACAGAATGCAGAATCCTGACCTACCTATATGCTGCAGATTGATTGGTTGATATGCACAGGAAGTTATTTGTATCTGTCCTTCATTGAATCATGAAGTTGAATATATTGTTAAATCATTGTTTACTATATCTGTGCTTATTCATGTTTAAAAGAGATATTGCACTGTAAAATTGTGCCCCCTTTAATATGTTCCCAATGATCCATTTTACATCCTTGTGTGTATTAAATTGTTACAAATAGTTCCTTTATATTTATTTTGTCATTTTGCTTAGCTTTTGTAACCCTTTTAAACCGAGAACTGTTCTGAAAATTTATGGCAAGATTACAAGTCTTGCGTTAGCCTTAAAAAGCAGCATTGAGGGGTCCCAACGCTGCTTTTTAATGCCCGCTGGTATTACGAGTCAGGCAGGATAGGATCTACCGCTCACTTTTTTTCCACGATTTTTAGCTTACCACAAATCCCTTTACGTCAATTGCATATCCTATCTTTTTAATGGGATTTGCCTAACGCCGGTATTACGATCGCCTGAAAAAGTGAGCGGTAGACCCTCTCCTGTCCAGACTTCCTACCGCATTTAAAAGTCAGTAGTTAGGAGTTTTATGGACTAACACGAACACCCATAAACTACCTATTAACCCCTAAACCGAGCCCCCCCCCCCACATCGGAAACACTTAACTAAAATGTTTAACCCCTAATCTGCCACCTGGACATTGTCGCCACTTTAATAAATATATTAACCCCTAAACCGCCTCACTCCCGCCTCGCAAACACTAGTTACATTTTAATAACCCCTAATCTGCCGTCCCTAACATCGCAGACACCTACGTACATTTATTAACCCCTAATCTTCCGACCCCAACGTCGCCGCTACTATATTAAATGTATTAACCCCTAAACTTAATAATAATAATAAACCCTCCCTAACTTAAAAATAATTTAAATTAAACTAAATAAATTTAACATAATTAAATAAATTAATCCTATTTAAAACTAAATACTTACCGATAAAATAAACCCTAAGATAGCCACAATATAACTAATAGTTACATTGTAGCTAGCTTAGGATTTATTTTTATTTTACAGGCAACTTTGTATTTATTTTAACTAGGTAGAATATTTATTAAATAGTTATAAACTATTTAATAACTACCTAGCTAAAATAAGTACAAATTTACCTGTAAAATAAACCCTAAGTTACAATTACACCTAACACTAAACTATAATTAAACTAATTACCTAAACAACCTACAATTAATTACAATTAAATTAAATAAACTAAATTACGGAAAAAACACACACTAAATTACAGGGAAAAAAAAGAATTACAAGAATTTTAAACTAATTACACCTAATCTAATCCCCCTAATAAAATAAAAAGCCCCCCAAAATAATAAAATTCCCTACCCTATACTAAATTACAAATAGCCCTTAAAAGGGCCTTTTGCGGGGCATTGCCCCAAAATAATCAGCTCTTTCACCTGTAAAAAAAAATACAATACCCCCCCAACATTAAAACCACCCACACACCCAACCCTACTCTAAAACCCACCCAATCCCCCCTTAGAAAAACCTAACACTACCCCCTTGAAGATCACCCTACCTTGAGCCCTCTTCACCCAGCCGGGCACAAGTGGTCCTCCAGAGGGTCCGAAGTCTTCATCCTATCCGGCCAGAAGAGGACATCCAGACCGGCAGAAGGCATCATCCAGGCGGCATCTTCTATCTTCATCCTTCTGGAGCGGAGCGGGTCCATCTTCAAGACATCCGACGCGAAGCATCCTCTTCATCCGACGGCCGACGACTGAATGACTGGTCCTTTAAATGGCGTCATCTAAGATGGCATCCCTTGAATTTCGATTGGCTGATAGAATCCTATCAGCCAATCGGAATTAAGGTAGGAAAAATCCTATTGGCTGATGCAATCAGCCAATAGGATTGAAGTTCAATCCCATTGGCTGATCCAATCAGCCAATTGGATTGAGCTCGCATTTTATTGGCTGTTCCAATCAGCCAATAGAATGCAAGGTCAATCCTATTGGCTGATTACATCAGCCAATAGGATTTTTCCTACCTTAATTTCGATTGGCTGATAGGATTCTATTAGCCATTCGGAATTCAAAGGATGCCATCTTGGATGACGTCATTTAAAGGACCAGTCATTCAGTCGTCGGCTGTCGGATGAAGAGGATGCTCCGCGTCTGATGTCTTGAAGATGGAGCCGCTCCGCTCCGGAAGGATGAAGATAGAAGATGCCGCCTGGATGAAGCCTTCTGCCAGTCTGGATGTCCCCTTCTGGCCGGATAGGATGAAGACTTCGGACCCTCTGGAGGACCACTTGTGCCCGGCTGGGTGAAGACGGCTCAAGGTGGGGTGATCTTCAAGGGGGTAGTGTTAGGTTTTTTTAAGGGGGGATTAGGTGGGTTTTAGAGTAGGGTTGGGTGTGTGGGTGGTGGGTTTTAATGTTGGGGGGTATTGTATTTTTTTTTTACAGGTGAAAGAGCTGATTACTTTGGGGCAATGCCCCGCAAAAGGCTATTTAAGGGCTATTTGCAATTTAGTATAGGGTAGTTAATTTTATTATTTTGGGGTGCTTTTATATTTTATTAGGGGGATTAGATTAGGTGTAATTCGTTTAAAATTCTTGTAATTCTTTTTTTTTCTGTAATTTAGTTTTTTTTCTCTCGTAATTTAGTTTATTTAATTTAATTGTAATTAATTGTAGGTAGTTTAGGTAATTAGTTTAATTATAGTGTAGTGTTAGGTGTAATTGTAACTTAGGCTAGGGTTTATTTTACAGGTACATTTGTACTTATTTTAGCTAGGTAGTTATTAAATAGTTAATAACTATTTAATAACTATTCTTTCGTAATTTAGTTTATTTAATTGTAATTAATTGTAGGTAGTTTAGGTAATTAGTTTAATTAAAGTGTAGTGTTAGGTGTAATTGTAACTTAGGCTAGGGTTTATTTTACAGGTACAGTTGTACTTATTTTAGCTAGGTAGTTATTAAATAGTTAATAACTATTTAATAACTATTCTTTCGTAATTTAGTTTATTTAATTGTAATTAATTGTAGGTAGTTTAGGTAATTAGTTTAATTAAAGTGTAGTGTTAGGTGTAATTGTAACTTAGGCTAGGGTTTATTTTACAGGTACAGTTGTACTTATTTTAGCTAGGTAGTTATTAAATAGTTAATAACTATTTAATAACTATTCTACCTAGTTAAAATAAATACAAAGTTGTCTGTAAAATAAAAATAAATCCTAAAATAGCTACAATGTAACTATTAGTTATATTGTAGCTATTTTAGGGTTTATTTTATCGGTAAGTATTTAGTTTTAAATAGGATTAATTTATTTAATTATGTTAAATTTATTTAGTTTAATTTAAATTATATTTGTTAGGGGGGGTTAGACTTAGGGTTAGACTTAGGTTTAGGGGTTAATAAATTTAATATAGTAGAGGCGAAGTTGGGGGGGGGGCAGATTAGGTGTTAATAAATTTAATGTAGATGTCGGCGATGTTGGGGGCAGTAGATTAAGGGGTTCATAAGTATAATGTAGGTGGCGGCGGTGTCCGGAGCGGCAGATTAGGGGTTAAATAGTATAATATTAGGGGTGTTTAGACTCTGGGTTCATGTTAGGGTATTAGGTGCAGACATAACTTCTATTTCCCCATAGGAAACAATGGGGCTGTGTTAGGAACTGAACGCTGTTTTTTTTCCAGCCAGCTCAGCCCCATTGTTTCCTATGGGGAAATCGTGTACGAGCACGTTTTGCCAGCTTACCGCTACCATAAGCAACGCTGGTATTGAGGTGAGTTGTAGAGCTAAATTTTGCTCAACGCTCACTTTTCTGAGGCTGACGCCAGCTTGCAGAAAACTCGTAATACCAGCGTTGGCTTAAGTGAGCGGTAAGAAAAAAAGGCTTGTTAGCCCCGCACAACCTTACCGACAAAAACTCGTAATCTAGGCATGAATTTGCTATGGAAAATTGATGTAAACAACAAGAGCCAACAGCAGAAATCAACCTTCCAATAAGGGATGGGAGAGATAAACCAGCCCATTTGAAAGGGTGATCCTACAGCATCTTTGAATACAATAAAATATTATCAGCAGCTTGCCTGAGTACATTTTCCCTTTAAAGTGTCTCTTCTTATTAAAAGTCACCAATCAGAAAGCACTACCCAAGGGCTGAAACAAAAATGGTCCAGCTCCTAAGCTTTACATTCCTGCTGTTCAAAAAAAGATACCAAGAGAACTAAGAAAAATTGATCATAGAAGTGAATTAGAAAGTTGCTTAAAATTGCATGCTCTATCTGAATCATGAAAGAACCCTTTAAATGTACATTATCACATGCCCTAATCCCTCTTTCTATATATCCCTCATCCCTGAAATAGCCCTTCACCATACTTCTTCTGTAGTCCATTTTGTATAGTAGCAGATGATGCCTTGAAGTGTCAGGAAAATTATTGCTCTCTCTCACTCCTTATCTTTTACCCAACATAAAACATAGAAATTGAAAAAACATTTTTAAGATAACTGAAAGACTGAAAGACACATTTTGCTAATTGTTTCTGCTAAAACAGACGATAATTAAAAAAGCAAAGTTAATAAAACATAGAGCAGTTTCTAATTAACTATATTTTTCCCCAGATTAAATAAATGATAATGTCATAAAGTATTCTCATTGTAGGGAATCTAATTACTCTCATTTTACTTTGTTGCAATTATTGCTTAATTGTTAAATGGTACCTGCTTGACAGGTAGATGATTTTATTTAGGTGAGAAATTCTTAATAGAAACAAGAAAAATATTTAACACTTATCCAGGTATGAGTCATCCATAAATACATAGTGTTAACAAGAACACACCAAAATAGTACTGGGAGTAGTGGCATCACATATTGTGCATAAACAGGATCGTTATATCATTTACGTTTATTCAAGACACAGTCATAAAAATACATTCCTAGGCAGAAAATGTTTTATACTCATATTTTGAAATTGTGTAATTCAATACTTTATACCCTCACTGATAGAGAAACAGATGATAAACACAGAAATGTGTAAAAAAAAAACAGCCATTTTTTTATTTTAATTATTGATGTTAATTATTGATAATTAATTTTATACTAGTTTCTAATTTACTTCTATTATCAAATGTGATTTTTTTCATATTTGTTGAATAGATACCTAAGTATTCTTGCAGAACTTCTGCCATGTAGTATGCAAGCACGTTCCTGAACTTTCATGCTTTTCAACAAAGGATGCCAAAAGGATAAAGAAAATTAGATAATGAAAGTACATTGAGTTGTTTAAAATTGTCTGTTCTATCTGAATCATGAAAGAAAAAAATATGGTTTTGGGTCCTTTTAACCTACATAAGTGAATTTCCATTTCTGCATTAATTTTACCAAATTACCATACAAATATAAAAGGGACAGTAAGCACCTTGTAATTACTTTTTTGTTGTAGTCATTAAACGTAACAGCAGAGTATGAACGTTAATAGAGTTTACAGGCATGTTTGCTGCAATTGTTTTTTAGTTGGCAAACTCCACACACCACTTTCCTTATCTGGAAGAGCCAATACGTACTTGAGTCTGAAGATGACAGGGCATCCTCCTCCGAAAAGAGCCGCATGCTGATACCTGCTGACACATTTGTTATTTGTTCATAGGAACGAACAATGAATGCACATATCTAATGTGTGTATACATGCAGTGGTGTCACTAGGGGGGGGGGGGCGCACCCGGGTGACACCCTCCAGGGGGTGACACCAAAAAAAAAAAAAAAAAAAAAAATTTTTTTTTTTTAAATTTTATTGAAATTCAAAGAAATACAATGTTGAGATGCATAGATTTTTTTTTTATTAGAGGGGCTGGCATTTGTGAACATTGGTGGGACTGGGGAAGTTGTAGACACACAATTTTTTTGCCCCTTGAGCCAGTGCTGCAATTTCAACAAATAGTTTTCCCGGCTGCTTTTGCTTGTTTGTACTTTGCTTCTCCCCTGCCCAATTTCGCTATGAATGTTGTGGGCATGCCGTGGGGCTTGCAAAATTGCGCTGCTAGCCTAAACCTGCCTGCCTATCTGTGCTCACTGCTCAGTGACATGTGGAGCAGTGGAGTCACTCACTGCTGTGCTGTCTCTCTAAACGGGAACTGGCAAATCATGAGGGGATGCCTGGCACCTGACCGCATGACTGTTTGACACTGTCTTTAAAGTGAAGGAGCCACGTATGATGCCCACCAGACCATTACGGTTACGGTACACTAAGTACACACTGAACAGGTAGGAGGGCGGGCGAGGGTCTGGGGGTGGGCAGAGTGCAGAGGTGATTGGCCATAAGAAGCGGTAGGCACGCGGCCCGGGGCTGTGCACTGACAGGCTTGGAACAGAGTCAGAGAGCAGAATTTTCATAGTTTGCACCTAAAACTTTTCTTTAGTGATTTATTTTTAGAGTGCTCTGTTTATCTTTCATTTGATGCTCTGCTGAGCCAGGAAGCAGCTCTAGGCATGAGCTTCATAATTAATGCAGTCCAGTTTACATATTTTGTAAGTGTGTGTCTGAGTTTTTGTGTGTGTGTGTGTCTCAGTGTTTTTGTGTGTGTGTCTGAGTGTGTTTCCGAGTGTTTGTGTGTGCATCTGAGTATGTTTTAAGTGTGTCTGAGTGTTTGTATGTGTGTTTGCCTGTGTTTTTGTGTGTGTCTGCTTTCTGGGGGGGGGGGGGTGACACCATAACTTACCGCACCGGGTGACACCAACCCTAGTGACGCCACTGTATACATGTGTGTGTGTGTGTGTATATAAATACGTCACGTGTGTATGTATGTGTGTATGCATATGTATATATACATATATGTATACATGTGTATATATATATATATATATATATATATATATACACTCTCCTCTTCAGGGCTCTGGACTCGCTTCTTAGCAAACACCTGCCCAGGGTGCTTAAAAGAATAATGCAGAGTATGTGACAGAAAGCACTCACCGGGTCTTTAGCAAGTATAAAGATGATACTTTATTCAAACATAAGGTGACGTTTCAGGGATTTTAACCCTGTCCTCAGACCACAAAAAAGCTGAGGACGGTCTAATGACGGGGTTAAAATCGGGGTTAAAATCCCCAAAACGTCACCTTATGTTTGAATAAAGTATCATCTTTATTCTTGCTAAAGACCCGGTGAGTGCTTTCTGTCACGTACTCTGTGTGTGTATATATACAGTATATTTATACATATATATATATATATATATATATATATATATATATATGTATATACATATACATGTGAGTGTGCATATGTATGGGCAAGTGTGTGTGTGTACATATCCATGTATGCCTGTGCATGTGTGTGTATACATATGTGTGTGTGCATATGTATGTGTGACTTTGTGCATATGCATATGTGTGTATACATATGTGTGTGTGTGCATATGTATGTGTATTTATATGCGTGCGTTTGTGTGTGCATATTTGTGTGTGTTTGTGTGCATATGTGTGTGTATACATATGGATGTATGTATGTGTGTGTGTGTGTATACATATGCATGTGTGTGTGCATATGTATGCGTGTGTGTGTTTGTGTGTGCATATGTATGTATGTGTGTTTGTGTGTGTGTGTGCATATGTGTGTGTGTTTGTGTGCATATGTGTGTGTATACATATGGATGTATGTGTGTGTGTATACATATGCATGTGTGTGTGTGCATATGTATGCGTGTGTGTTTGTGTGCATATGTGTGTGTATACATATGGATGTATGTGTATGCATGTGTGTGTGCATATGCGTGTGTGTGCGCATATGTATGTGTGTGTGTGCATATGTATGTTTGTGTGCATACTTATGCATGTGTGTGTATACATATGTATGTATGTGTGTGTGTGTGCGTGCATATGTATGTTTGTGCATACAGGGAGTGCAGAATTATTAGGCAAGTTGTATTTTTGAGGATTAATTTTATTATTGAACAACAACCATGTTCTCAATGAACCCAAAAAATTAATATCAAAGCTGAATAGTTTTGGAAGTAGTTTTTAGTTTGTTTTTAGTTATAGCTATTTTAGGGGGATATCTGTGTGTGCAGGTGACTATTACTGTGCATAATTATTAGGCAACTTAACAAAAAACAAATATATACCCATTTCAATTATTTATTTTTACCAGTGAAACCAATATAACATCTCAACATTCACAAATATACATTTCTGACATTCAAAAACAAAACAAAAACAAATCAGTGACCAATATAGCCACCTTTCTTTGCAAGGACACTCAAAAGCCTGCCATCCATGGATTCTGTCAGTGTTTTGATCTGTTCACCATCAACATTGCGTGCAGCAGCAACCATAGCCTCCCAGACACTGTTCAGAGAGGTGTACTGTTTTCCCTCCTTGTAAATCTCACATTTGATGATGGACCACAGGTTCTCAATGGGGTTCAGATCAGGTGAACAAGGAGGCCATGTCATTAGATTTTCTTCTTTTATACCCTTTCTTGCCAGCCACGCTGTGGAGTACTTGGACGCGTGTGATGGAGCATTGTCCTGCATGAAAATCATGTTTTTCTTGAAGGATGCAGACTTCTTCCTGTACCACTGCTTGAAGAAGGTGTCTTCCAGAAACTGGCAGTAGGACTGGGAGTTGAGCTTGACTCCATCCTCAACCCGAAAAGGCCCCACACGCTCATCTTTGATGATACCAGCCCAAACCAGTACTCCACCTCCACCTTGCTGGCGTCTGAGTCGGACTGGAGCTCTCTGCCCTTTACCAATCCAGCCACGGGCCCATCCATCTGGCCCATCAAGACTCACTCTCATTTCATCAGTCCATAAAACCTTAGAAAAATCAGTCTTGAGATATTTCTTGGCCCAGTCTTGACGTTTCAGCTTGTGTGTCTTGTTCAGTGGTGGTCGTCTTTCAGCCTTTCTTACCTTGGCCATGTCTCTGAGTATTGCACACCTTGTGCTTTTGGGCACTCCAGTGATGTTGCAGCTCTGAAATATGGCCAAACTGGTGGCAAGTGGCATCTTGGCAGCTGCACGCTTGACTTTTCTCAGTTCATGGGCAGTTATTTTGCGCCTTGATTTTTCCACACGCTTCTTGCGACCCTGTTGACTATTTTGAATGAAACGCTTGATTGTTCGATGATTACGCTTCAGAAGCTTTGCAATTTTAAGAGTGCTGCATCCCTCTGCAATATATCTCACTATTTTTGACTTTTCTGAGCCTGTCAAGTCCTTCTTTTGACCCATTTTGCCAAAGGAAAGGAAGTTGCCTAATAATTATGCACACCTGATATAGGGTGTTGATGTCATTAGACCACACCCCTTCTCATTACAGAGATGCACATCACCTAATATGCTTAATTGGTAGTAGGCTTTCGAGCCTATACAGCTTGGAGTAAGACAACATGCATAAAGAGGATGATGTGTTCAAAATACTCATTTGCCTAATAATTCTGCACTCCCTGTATGTATGTGTGAACTGAAAGTATAAGACTAGCCTGTTATCAGGGTACTAAGCTTGTTATGTGGAGAGATAAAGCTGTGTTGTATGTTGTTTAACTTGATAAAGGTGGAGATCATAAATAAATCACTGTATAAATAGGCCCACAAGTCTTTTTGTCTTCAGTTAAAAGGGGCTGACCAACATAAGGCCCCAGGGCCACATCCAGCCCATTGTAAATGTATTGTAACACTTTGCCCTATGGCTTTTTTTTAGCATGTTGCACGGAGGGGAACACACAATGATGAGTGAGGGGAGAATGCAGCATGCAATAACAGTAAATAAAGTACCTGCCCCCTTCTCCATCTATATGCTCTTATTATAGAATACCTTTAAATCATTCAACTGGATCCTTTTAACATTTGTTCATAGGCCCTCCACGCAAGTAAATAAATCTAATTTAGCAGTTCATGTGAAAGTTGTGTCACCCCTTGCAATGGCATAAAACACACTTGTGTCATGGACCAGAAATGAAATATTGTTATAAACTAACATTACATTACTACATGGAACGTCTATTTCTCAACTCTCTTTACACAATGTAAGTTGAACTAAGTGACAAATATTTTGGATATTGCAATGGGACTGAAATATTTGCACTGATTGGATTTCCATTCCTAATTTTGACAAAATGACAGATAAAAATATAATTCATTTATATTTGATATGGAACACTTGATTGCCCAATGTCTAAAGAAATGATGCAGCATCCGTTTGGCTGTACAATTTGTATAGGAAAGGTCAGTACATAACTAGATCTTTGCAAGAATAAATAAATATAGATATAATTGAAAACCTGTGTTCTTCCTGATGACAATGTTTTTTTTTGTTTTGCAGCTAAATGCTCTCCTGTCCTTCCCTACGTGAACTTGTTACTCTAGTATTTAGCACCTGTATGTGCAATTTTTCATTCTTCTTTGTGCTCATATTGCTAGGAATCTGACACAAGGGATATTTTACTAAAGGTTTTTCTGACCTTATATATTGCTTAGGCTGTTGGAGGCATAAACTGTCATATTACTGCATTCTTCCATGTCACGCTGTATAATAGTAGTTTGAATGACAGGGTGGGTTTTAAATGGGAAAAAAAATACCAAAAAATAATTGGCATTTTAAAAATGTGCAAGATAAATTAAAGGGACGTTGTAGGTGAACACAGTGCAGTTTGCATGTAAAAAAATCAGCAAAAAAGTTATCATTGTTTAAAAAGAACAAGCAAATGTTTTTTTTTTACACTTTTGTTTTGTACAAACTATGTTTGTGCATGATTTTTTGGGGGGCTGATTATCAAAAACTCGCTGTTATAGAGAGAAATTATACAAAAATGTTTTTTTTAAGCATTAATTCACAAAGCAAGATAGAAACTCTAGTAAAAAATTGCCTTTCTAAAATTCTTTGAGGGACCTCACAGCACTGACGAGACTTCTAAAGAGAGCTTTAGAGAATCAGGGCCTTGAGAAGAAAAAAGTAGTTTTATTCAGCAAAAAATCTTAAATGGACTCCATATACAAAAGGAGCTTGTGGATGGAAAAATCACTGTATTTACCCCATGGTAAGCAGTAAATGATAAAAATCTTTATTATGCCTGTGGAAAAAAAAACACTTTTTAAAATGTTAAAATGTTTCATATAGAAAGATTTTGTGTAAGATGCTTATTTTGAATTTGGAGCTAACAGGAAGTGCATGTCTGTGTGCAACTGGGCCTTAAGGACTGACTGCTCACAGGCTGAAAAGCAGAACAGCCACCACTGATTTACTGGCGGGCAGTGACACACTTCAAAGGCATAAAAAGAAAAAAATGTTTTTGTCCTCCGTACATGACAAGTATATCACAGGTTTACAAAAAACTGTAATACATTTGGAAATGTCCCATTTAGATGCAACAAGGGGGAAAAAAAAGCAACTTGTCCTTTTAAGGTAAAATTACAATCTGTTTTTATGTACAATGTTTTATTAATGCAAACAGTTTTTTTCTAGTTAACAGATGCAAGTTAGCTGTCATATCACTCTTTACACTCGATTGTCCCTGCATAAGTTTTAATGCAGGGTGCTGCTATTTACTCCAGTAGTTCCGTAGCAAAAAAATGCTTTGCCTTCAAGGCTTAAAAATAAAAGAAAGTGTTACTACCATAACGGTAACTGTGTAAACAAATACATACAGCCTCTAATGAAATATTTTCACTTGTCTTCACAAAATGCCTCAATATATGTGTGAGCTAGATCAAGTATTTCCTTTAAGTGATGGTAAACGTTCCCCTTTGTATAAACAGATACAGGATGTTAGCAATAATTTAGATGGAGTTTAATAAATAAGTTGTAATGAAAATGTGCTGTAACTTACTTTTTAATGTAGTGTTAGTTACCCCACGCTCTGGCCGCCTGCTTCAAAAGTAATTTTCTTTCCTAAGATATGGAGAGTCCACAACGTCATTCAATTACTAGTGAGAATATAACTTCTGGCCAGCAGGAGAAGGCAAAGAGCACCACAGCAAAGCTGTTAAGTGTCATTCCCCTACCCATAATCCCCAGTCATTCTCTTTGCCTCTGTCAATGGAGGAGGTGAAGTTTGGTGTCTGAAGAAATTAATTCTTTTTTCGGGTATTTTTCCCTGCAAGCAAGGATTTGGGTTTAGCTGAGTCCACGTCAATCTCTTTAGTAGAGTAGTGGTGGCTTTTAAGCAATTAGGAAGTTGTGAGGTAGTCCTTGCTTTGTTTCCTAACACATTGCTGCCCATGCTACAGAAAGCCAGAGTTGGTTACTCTGTTCTTACTTTTTCTACAGGTCTCTGTAAGGAGTATGTGTCCTTTCACGCCTTGTGAGCTGTCTTCCTGCCGGACAGCTAGACTGCCAGTAAGTGCTTTTGTCTTCTAGGTCTTGGAGAATTGCACTTCAGAAGAATATGTCATATGCAGTAGATGGGGACATTTTCAAAATCCTTTATTATGCAGGATTTTCTTTGGCAGTGGGCAGGCACATTATTTATGTTCAGACTAGAGGTTAATCTTCCCTTTATTTAGACGTTTTTCCTCTTTGGCTAATTTTGTTGAAATACTTTATTAGTATGTGTGTGGCTCATGTTTTATACAGGCATTTATGTATAAACTTACAATTTGGCAGTTGGTTTTCTTTGCTTGCTTAGCTAGAACAGGCTAACTGACAGACTGTTTGAGCGTTTGTGTAAATTAAGCTCTGGTGTTGTAGGCAGAGGGAACCTCGTGTCTTTTACTTGCTGCGTAGTTTCCTCTCTCTGCCGGTCATGTGACTTCTCTCTGCTGTTGGATATTCACGGAGCGGCGTCATTGAATTTCAGTCTCTTCAGTGTCAATCTACTATATGATCGTTTTAGAGACTTCTGGCAGCCAAATTGTGTATAAGTGTTAACGGTAAGGCACCTCAGGTGTAGGGGGCCTAATTGGTTTATTATTTTTAAGAATTTTTGCATAACGTTAAGCGGCTGTGGTATTAAAAATTCTTAAAGTGACAGTGTAGTTAAAAAATTTCTACAATTTGGGGAATTTTTTATTTAGTATTATGGACATGGACCAAGACTTTGTGTCTTTTGACAAATGCTTGTTATGCCTTGAAGCACAAATTGTTTTGCCGATGCAATTCTGTGCTGCATGCTTAACTAGAACACTTCAATTTAAAGATAAATTGTTGCCCTCTGAGCCCAATGTCTCGCAGGATGATGCTGTTCAGGCAATGCATCTATGGCATCACATACAGTGCCCTACAGTTCCTCTCAGCCTCCTGGAGGAGTTTATTTACCTGCAGATTTTGCTGCACAGGTATCTTCTGCGGTAGCTGCAGCATTATCTGCTTTTCCTTTGCTGGCTTCTCTGTCCTAGCCCATAGGGCATTGTGGCTAAAATCCTGGTCAGCTGATGTTACCTCTAAGTCCAAGCTTCTGGCGCTTCCTTACAAGGGTAAGACCTTGATCGGACCTGGTTTGGCAGAAATAATTTATGATATTACATGTGGAAAAGGGTCTTTTCTACCGCAAGACAAAAAGAACAGACTCAAAGGGCGTTCAAGTAATTGTCGTTCCTTTCATAATTTCAAAGATCAAAGGTCTTCCTCTCCCTATTCCAAGCAAGCAGGAGCAGTCCAAGTCTTCCTGGAAGCCCAATCAGTCTTGGAATAAGTAGAAGCAATCAAATAAACCCTCAGCTGAGTCTAAGTCAGCCTGAAGGGTTGGCCCCGGTCGGGGAACAGATCAAATGGGGGGAAGACTTTCCCTGCTTAGTCAAGCGTGGAGACGAGATGTCCCAGATCCTTGGGCTGTGGACATAGTATCTCAGGGTTACAAAATAGAATTCAAAACTTTCCCTCCCAGGGGCAGATTCCACCTCTCAAGATTATCTGCAGACCAGGTAAAAAGAGAGGCATTCCTGTGTTCAGGACCTTTCCTCCCTGGCAGTGATTGTTCCAGTAAGGGAACAGGGTCTAGGATTCTATTGAAATCTGTTTGTGGTTCCCAAAAAAGAGGGAACTTTTTGACCCATTTTAGACCTAAAGTGCCTCAACAAGTTTCTCAGGGTACTGTCCTTCGAAATGGAAACCATTCGTTCCATTCTTCCTTTGGTCCAAAAGGGTCAGTTCATGACGACCATGGACCTGAAAGATGTGTATTTTCATGTTCCCATTCACAGGGATCATCACAAATTCCTGACATTCGCCTTTATATACAAACACTTTCAGTTTGGGGCTCTTCCGTTGGGACTTGCCACAGCTCCCAGAAGATCTCAAAGGTTCTGGGGGCTCTCTTGGCAGTGATCAGGTCTCGGGGAATTGCATTTGCACCATACCTGGATGACTTATTGGTTCAGGTGCCATCTTTTCAACAAGCAAACTCTCATACTGGTATCTTGTTGTCTATTCTACTTTCCTACGGTTGGAAAGTGAATCTGTCAAGAGTTCCCTTGTTCCAGCTACAAGGGGGGTTTTCTTAGGGATCATAATAGATTCCCTATCTATGAAAAATTTTCTGATGGAGGTCAGAAAATCCAAAATTCTCTTCTCTTACCTCTCTCTTCAGTCTACTGTTCAGCCATCAGTGGCTCAATGTATGGAGGTAATTGGTCTGATGGTCACTTCCATGGACATCATTCCTTTTGCTCAATTCCATTTGAGAGCTCTGCAATTATGCATGCTCAGACAATGAAACAGAGACCATTCAGATCTGTCTCAGAGGATAGATCTAGACCAGTCAACAAAAGACTCTCTCTCGTGGTGGCTTTCTCTGGACCATCTGCCTCAGGGCACATGCTTTCGATGACCTTCCTGGGTGATTGTGACCGTGGACGCCAGACTGCTAGGCTGGAGAGCAGTCTGGGACTTGTTAAAGGTGCAGGGACTATGGATTCAGGTGGAATCTGCTCTCCACATAAACATCTTGGAGTTGAGTGCGATTTACAATGCTCTGATGGCTTGGCCTCAATTGTCTTTAGCCCAGTTTATCAGGTTTCAGTCAGACAACATCACCTCAGTGGCTTACGTCAACCACCAGGGAGGAACTCGGAGATCCTTAGCCATGAAGGAGGTGGCATGGATTATTCAGTGGGCGGAGTGGACAACTGGGGAGCAGATTTCCTGAGCAGACAGACATTTCATCCCAGGGATTGGGCTCTCCATCCGGAGGTGTTCTCCAGGTTAACCCTCACATGAGGGGTGCCGGAGTTAGATCGGATGGCGTCTCCGCAGAACGCCAAGCTTCCAAGTTACGGTTTAAGGTCAAGAGATCCTCAGGCCGCTCTGATAGATGATCTGGAAAATCCTTGGGATTTTGGTCTAGCATACCTGTTTCCTCCATTTACGCTCCTTCCACGAGTTATTGCTCGTATCAAACAAGAGAGAGCATCAGTAATTCTAATAGCTCCTGCATGGTCTTTCAGGATCTGGTATGCAGACCTAGTGAAGATGTCATCTCAGCCGCCTTGGAGGTTGCCTCTTAGGAAGGACCTTCTACCTCAGGGTCCATTCCTCCACCCAAATCTCGTTTCTCTGAAGCTGACTGCTTGGAAATTGAACACTTAGTTCTGTCTAAGTGTGGATTTTCTGAGTCGGTCATTGAGACCATGATCCAGGCTCGCAAGCCTGTTAATCGAAAAAATTACCATAAGGTATGGCATAAATACCTTTATTGGTGTGATTCTAAGGGCTACTCTTGGAGTAGGGTCAGGATTCCTAGAATTTTGTCTTTTTTCCAAGAAGGTCTGGAGAAAGGGTTGTCAGTCAGTTCTCTGAAAGGTCAGATTTCTGCATTATCTATTTTGTTACACAAGCGTCTGGCAGATGTGCCAGATGTTCAATCTTTTTGTCAGGCCCTGGTAGGAATCAGGCCTGTGTTTAAACCTGTTGCTCCTCCTTGGAGCCTTAATCTTGTTCTTAAAGTTTTTCAGCAGGTTCCGTTTGAGCCAATGCATTCCCATAGATATTAAGTTGCTATCTTGAAAGGTTTTGTTTCTTATTGCTATCTCTTCTGCTCGGAGAGTTTCAGAATTTTCGGCTTTGCAGTGTGATTCTCCTTACCTGGGGTTTCTTCCTAAAGTGGTTTCGGATAGAAATATTAATCAGGAAATTGTTGTTCCTTCTCTCTGTCCCAATCCTTCTTCTCATAAAGAATGTCTTTTGCACAACTTGGATGTTGTGCATTCTCTAAAATACTACCTGCAGGCGACTAAGGATTTTCGCCAGTCTTCTGCTCTGTTTGTTTGTTTGTTAGGAAAACGTAAGGGTCAGAAGGCTACTTCTACTTCTCTTTCCCTCTGGTTGAGAAGTATGATTCATTTTGCTTATGAGACTGCTGGACAGCAGCCTCTTGAGAGAATTACAGCTCATTCCACTAGGGCTGTCTCCTCTTCTTGGGCTTTCAAAAATGAAGCTTCTGTGGAACAGATTTGCAAGGCTGCAACTTGGTCCTCTCTGCATACTTTTTCCAAATTTGATACTTTTGCCTCAGCTGAGGCCTCTTTTGGGAGAAAGGTTCTTCAAGCAGTGGTGCCTTCTGTTTAGGTCTGCCTGTCTTGTTCTCCCTCCCTGTTCATTCTGTGTCCTCTAGCTTTGGTTATTGGTTCCCACTAGTAATTGAATGACGTTGTGGACTCTCCATATCTTAGGAAAGAAAACAAAATGTATGCTTACCTGATAAATGTCTTTCTTTCTGGATATGGAGAGTTCACGACCCCACCCTTTATTAAGACAGTTATTTTTTACTTAACCTCAGGCACCGCTACAACTTTGTGTTATTCCTATTCCATTTCCCTTTGGTCGAATGACTGGGGATTATAGGTAGGGGAGTGACACTTAACAGCTTTGCTGTGGTGCTCTTTGTCTCCTCCTGCTGGCCAGGAGTGATATTCCCACTAGTAATTGAATGACGTTGTGGACTCTCCATATCCAGAAAGATAGAAATTTATCAGGTAAGCATACATTTTGTTTTTCTTGTGAGCGAACGTTTTGAACTGTTCCCCAATTGGGGCCGTAACCATATGACACTCACACAATGTTAGAGCACCAATTGGAGCTGCTGGTGCAACGCCTCCCCCTGCTGACTCACGGCCAATCGGCCGCCAGCAGGGAGATGTCAATCAACCCGATCGTACTCGATAGGGTTGATTTCCGGCGATGTCTGTCTGCCTGCTCAGAGCAGACGGACAGGTTATGGAGCAGCGGTCTTTAGACCGCTGCTTCATAACTGGTGTTTCTGGAGAGTCTGAAGACTCGCCAGGAACACGGCTTTTTAAGCTCCGTTCGGAGTATGATAAATATGGGCCAATGTCTTATGCAGCTAAATCTGATAGGTAGAATCATTAATAAGGACAGTTCCGAAAGTATCGGCTGGGAAGGGAGGGGCCAGGGTTATAATAAGTAGTAGGATATGGGGGATGAATAAAATAAGGGGTAAGGGAGAGGGTGGAGAAGGAAAGAGGAAAGAGAAAAAAAAACAGGGCACATATGCAGCAGGTAGGAGTCTAAATCAGTCAGGGTATTTCTCAACCCATAGAGACCAGGTCATTTGGTAGAAGTCAACCTTGTCTAGGATTCTATGTGAATATAGTTCCATCTGTTTAATATAATGGACTGTGGTAAGAACTTGAGATATAAGGGGTGGATCCTTGTGTTTCCACATTCTGGCAATCGTTAGGAGGTATATTTCTAGAGCTTCCCTGGCATGCGTTAAATTTTCGTCATGCATGTGGAGTAGGGATATCTCTGGCTTGAATGGAAGGGCAATGTTTAATGAGTTAAATATTCTGAAGAGCTTCTGCCAGAGGGGTTGGATCCTGGGGCAAGACCACCACACATGTAGGGAGGTAACCAGTTGTCTGCATTCTCTCCAACACATGGGGGATTGAGTGCCATATATCCTATGCAATGTAGAGGGTACCAGGTACCATCGGACTAGGAGGATTGTTTATTTAAAAATAATAATAGGGATTTTTTTCACTATTTATTTTAGTTTGATACACTTACTACTATATAATTTTAAATAGGATCAATTGAACCCCTACCAGCCATCACAAAACTGGCAGATATTGCACAGTGTGAAAGAAATCTAATTAAACATCTTACGTATAATATGTTATGATTACTAAAAGTGCCCGTTTATAAATATGGAATCAACATTTACTAAATCACCCTATTGTCTTTGATACTTTTCAAAAAAGCACCTATCCTTTCCTTCACCCTCCGACCCTTTTGTTATATATAAATGCCAAATTTGTTTTATTTAATCACAGATGTGACCCACACAAATATTGCACTACGCACATGATGTTGATGGGGATAAAATAACCTTCAAGTATTATCTCACAAATTAACAATTTTTTATATTTTTATAGAATAGCACCAATATAGTAGAATATCCTTCTTATTAAAATGTACTATAAGTAAACATGTTTTATTATAGTTCCTGATAGCTTCATGTAAGATTTAATATTGTCCCTTTAATCGATTCCGGAATCTATTATTCATATCTTAAGTTATATTTAGAACTCTAGATGGCTTGACAATAAACTGACAAAATACAAGTTTTAGTTACAGCATGAATAAACACCTACACCTATAAGAGGTGTGACTAACAGGTAATGCAATATGGCCACTGTAAGAGAGTATTAAAGGACGTTGTAATTGGAGGTAAAACTTCTTGATAAAGGCCACCACATAGGCTGAAACGCGTTGATGGACCTCCACCAGTTAATGAAATTCAGAGCGCTCTGACAGACATACTGGTTTTGTACTTCTTCCCGAAAAACTAAACGGAATACTAACAGTTTAAACTGACGCTAAATAAACCGCTCCTGATTGGCTTATCCACTACACGTTACTGGTGAATGCGGAAGGAAGCCCAGAGTCTGAGACACAGCAAGTTTGAGCAAGTCTGCCTAAGTATACGAGCACAAGGATTAGTGCTGCCACAACGGATACACCGAATAAAGTGGTGAAGTATACCGGGCTATTTTGCTCATTGGGATTTTAAAGAATAAAAGGTATCGTTCTCTCAACTACTATTAGACATCACGAGTGGCTCATAAGATTACCTGCTACACTATTGACTGTGCTAAGCGGATAACCGTTGAGGGCTAAGTATTGTATTGTGTGTTCTCTAAACCTCTATAAAAGGGAATATTGATTGATCTTAATTAATCTTGCATTTAATTTAGTTATAACCACCGGTGGTTTATATTTGAATTAGTTTTTTTTTTTTAACATTATCTTTCTTATCTGTGATATATATTGTTTTAATTGAAGTGTTAGATTTTGTATTCCAATAAGGATCTTATTTTTATAACAAATATATATATATTTTTTCTATATCCTACTGAATGTGTTTTGCTGTGTAGCGCATCTTCTTAACTTTTACATTGTCACTGGTTCACCCACAGTGTTCAGCTAGCTCCCAGTGGCGCATTGCTGCTATTTCAAAAAAGAATACCAAGAGAATTAAGCAAATTTGATAATAGAAGTAAATTGAAAAGTTATTTAAATTGAATGCTCTGTCTGAACGACAAACGTAGTTTTTTGGGTTTCTTGTCCCTTTAAATTTCCTGTTTTCTTTTTCCTGCTTCCTAGGGGCCACAAAAACTACTGCAGAGGGCCGTATGTTAGTCATCACTGCTTTAAACACGCTGTTTCAAATATTTAGACTTCTTATGTACATTTATAGAGCATCAAATCTACTCTTTAGCTCCATATATTCAGTGTTTATGGGAATTACTCCCTTATCTTCTTGCTTTCAAATGATTTTAAATGCTGAACAGTATGTTCTGTTTAAGAAAAAAATCTGACATGAGTTAAATAGAATAATTACTAAATAACTATTTTTTCACAAGAATAATACTGCTGGGGCTGGCTCTATGCTAGTACTGAGTTTTGACAAGCTTCTTGCATTAATAGCTTAGAGACCCACGCGCCTTGTTATTTCCGTCTCAGT
This sequence comes from Bombina bombina, assembly GCF_027579735.1. NCBI lineage: Eukaryota > Metazoa > Chordata > Amphibia > Anura > Bombinatoridae > Bombina > Bombina bombina. Next base: position 306,351,488 of record NC_069501.1, on the reverse strand, counting down.
AAAACTCTATATTCCATTTATTATTTAAAAACTTGGCAGGCTGCAGCTGGGTCCTGATTCTATTGCATAAGTCATAGCTACTTTACAGTAGGTAATTTTATTATTTATTTGTATGTTATCATATTTATTCTTCCATGATTATCCCTATGTAAACATTGATAGCTGAAAGCTTAGGTCATGTCTGCACAACTCCAATTCCCAAAGGTTAGGTTTATATAAACTATAACTTATTGTTTAACAAAAAATGTTTATTTAGTGGAAAGTTTAGGAATGGCTAGGGATGGATGGAGCACCTTAGGGGTTAATATAGCAGCTAGGTAAGAGGAGGTTAGTGGGCAGTGCAGAGGGGAGTGGCAAAGGTAATTTAAATCGGCATTTTAGTGCAAACATTGCATGCTGTAATTTGTTACATCATGCAATTTCTGAGCTACCAATGCTGCAACTCTATGGGCTCAATATATCAAGCCCTTCTCCTCCGTATGACTGCAAGAGAACCTGCAGTCACGATTTATCGCTGCTTCCTTACCCTCTTCTCCACCTCTTAGGTGGAGAATTTCAATCTCTCCGGTCTCGTCTGATCGGGGAGATTGACAGCTCTTGCCCGTGCGTGATTGGCTGTGCGTGGGCAGGGGGCGGGATTGCACTTGACCGCAAAATAGCGCTCTTGTGCAATCTTAAATTCTGGCAGCGGATTGTTGCCCGCCAGAGGAGAGCTGGGGCAGAAACGGCCAAATATGTACACCCCTGTCCGTCCTTGCTTGATAAATCGAGCCCTATGTGTTTAACCTCCTCATGTGACTTCAGTTGCTGATTGTTGGAATATATACCTAGCACCTGTGTAATCCTATATGCTCCGGCTGTCTTGACCTCTAGCTGTCAATAAGGAACTCTAAGAATATATGGATGTAACCTGAGCGCCTCAACTAGAAGTGGGCTAGGATGTGAATAGGTAGTACACGTGTATTTATTAATGACAATAAATGTTGACAGTTAAAACAATTAAAACAATAATAAAACAAAAATTTAAAACAATAAATAATATGCAAAGGTACCTATGTGGGATATTCAATTAGTACATTAACATGGATCCATGTTTATCAACATACAAAAAGACTGGTAAAATATGGCAGTAGACAATCTTGATAATAATATGCGAATAAAAGATATATATATATATATATATATATATATATATTGTAATCTGGCCAAGAGTGTTCAGTCTATGTTTAAATACTATTTATACTTCTGTATCTTTTAACATTCACTTATCTCACCAATTTCATACACAGCTTCCAGTACACATCACTTAGTTACAGCATTTTTTGCAATTTAATGTATTAGTTTTTTTCTTTATTATCTCATTATCCACTAATAGTATCTCACAGTTTTCATCAGAAATTCATTTTTTAAGCTATATTACATTTTCTTTTTTGCATTTTTCTTTTGCTTTTTTTTATATTGTAGCAACAAATAACACAGGTATACAATAGTGTGCATTTATTCTTTTGCAGTTTGCCTTTTTCTGGGTATGTTTATTTTTCTACATCACTAATCCAACTATTTCGTCAGATTGTATCCGGTAATACTTTTTGTCGATTAAAATCATGTGACTAATCATGAGTATAAATATCTTTTGTTTTAGCACACCCCTGCAAATGTTTCCATAGTGCACTGGTTTTGTTTTGTTGCCATTTATAGTTTATATGCACTCTTCACTCAAATATTTGAAATTGCGGCCTGACAAATATTAATATATATGTATATGGTCGTAAGACCGCTGCTCCTTAACTCATCAGCCACCTCTGAGGTGGCGGACAGCAATCATCCCTATCCGATCGGGATGATTGACACCCCCTACTAGTGGCCGATTGGCCGCGAATGTGCAGGGGGTGGCATTGCACAAGCATTTCACCAGAAATGCTTGTGCAGGATAAATGCCAACAGCGTATGCTTTCGGCATTTCTCGATGTCGGGCGGACATGATCCGCTACAGCGGATCATGTCAGCCTGACATTTTGATAAATCTACCCTCAAGTATTTAAATGATCTTGCGGTAACTCGCAACATCAATATTAATAACAACATTATTGGATAATTAAAATGTTTTATAAGTATCTACGTAAATGGCATGTTTAGTCATCCTATAATATGTAACCACTATATGTTATTAAGAACTGTATATTTAATTTATATTGTTGCTACGCCATAACTATGGTTTCCATAGCAACGGTTTAAGCTAGTGACATATAAAAATAGAGTTGTTATAAATAATAGACTATGCCTGAAGAAACGGTTCAGAAAGGAGCTAAAAACGCATAGCATCACCATTTTAATAGTGTTTTTTTAACAATGGTTTTTAATCAAATAATTTGTATTTTTTTCAATATCTGTAAAAATCGGATCAAATTATTTTTGAATAAACGCTCCTGTTTCCAGTCTTATCAGTTGGCTGAAAAGTCTAAGCAATATGAGTTACACTATGAGGAGCCCTTTGTTTATTAATTTCAGAGATGACGGCATTGGTTTCCCAGACCATTTGAAGAGGAGCTGCCGATATCAGACTTGAGACTACTTTATCTTACAAAATTAGAATAAGTACAAACAGGATAAAAAAATTGGTTCCCACCTCCAAAAATAGTTCCTTGGTCATTTTAACCTGCTTATCTGTTTTCTCCTATGGTTTTTCAAGATAAAACTAGAAAAGTCATTTGTAATCCTGATTGCCCCAGACAAGACATTACAGGATTTGGTATGCGTATCTGGTTTAAATGTCCAGTTATCCGCCTTGACTAGGGTTGCCACCTTTTGCCCAGAATATTTCTGGACACTTTTTAAATGGTGGTGGAAAGGGTGTGTCTCAGGGCATGGCTTGGGGTATGGCTTAGTGCGGCCTCAAATTCAATATGAAATTAAATATATATATATATGTGTGTGTGTTTTATATATATTATATATATATATATATATTTATATTATATACAATATATATATATATATATATATATATATATATATATATTATATAATAATATATATAAGCACTAGGTGTGTCAGAGGCGCCTGTCACCTTATTACAGCCACAGTGTGTGTCACTGTGTGGGGCAGCAGCATCCTCCTGGGAGTCCAGCAGTGAGGCAGCACACGCTCTGCTATCCGTATGCATTGCCGGCTTGCCGCAGCCTGCAGAGAAGGCCTAAGAAAAAGGCAGCAGTAGTAGTGTGCGTCATGCTGCATGTAGCCAGCAGGCTGTACAACCCAGGAGGATGCGGCTTAAACCAAGCCCAATTCCTGTTGCTGCAACAGTAACGTGTGCCTGCTGCCCTGGAGTTGGCCCGCCCACTCCACCCGACTCACACTCACATCACCTCTTCCTCCCCTGGGCTGTATTTTACTTGCTGAGAAGGTAAATTACAGGCCAGATGGCAGACCAATGCACCACATGTAGGAGGAGTCCGGGACATTCAGAGGATGACCCGGGACACTCCTCCTGATTCCAGGGCTGTCCCGGTGATACCGGGGCAGGTGGCAACCCTAGCCTTGACCTCTTTTTTTTTTGCAGTCAGAACTTTTGTCTAAAGGTCCTTTTTTTCCATTTTGATTTCTAGTCTCTAAAACCTATTGGCATGGAAATTGAACGCTTAGTTCTGAGACATAGATGTTTCTCACAAAACAAAATTTATCACAAAGTTTGGAAAACTTACAATGTATAGATCATACTTTTCCTGACATTCTTGTAGAATCCTATGGATTCTTCAGTTTTTACAGGATGTTTTAGATAAGGATGTATCTGTCAATTACCTGACAGAGCAGATATCTGCTCGTTCATTTTATTTCTCGGAAGATTGCCAGCTTTACTGATATTACTTATTATTTTTGCTCAGGCCCTGGTCTGAATTAAACCTATTATCAAACCTATTTTTCCTTCTAAGAGTTTTAACCTAGTGTTAAAGGGTTTTGCAGGCTGTTCCTTTTGAGCCTATACATGGACATTAGACTACTTTCTTGGAAAGGGTTGTCTCTCTTATCCTTTTTGTATTGTTTGTTCTCTCTTTTGTGAGTCTCCTTATCGGATATTCCACCAGAATAAGGCTCTGCTATTTATTTAACCTCTGAATCAAAACTTTTGATTCACAAGGCTTATTTGGAGGTGGGTCACCCTCCACCAAAGCGGATTATGGCTAATTCTACTAGGTCAGTTGCCACTTCTTGGGTTTTCAAGAATGAGGCTTCAGTTGATCAAATTTGCAAGTCAGCCACTTGGTCATCTCTGCATACCTTTACTAAAATTTACGATTTTGATGTTTTTGATTCCTCTGAAGCAGCCTTTGGTAAAAAAGGATGTCTAGGCAGTTGTCTCACTTTACTGATTATGCCTGTTTTTTTTTTTTTTAGTTTATTATAACAGATTTTCTTCTTTTGGAGTTTGGATTTCATTTCTCAGTGAAAAAAAGCTGTTTTTCCCCTGCTCCTTTTTGGCTCTTATGTCTTTTTAACCTCACTACTTGGCTATACGTTAGACTAAGGCAGTCTAACTTTTCATGTTGGTGACACACTTTTTAGACCTACATAATTTTGCGACACAGTAATTCAGTTGTACTAGCAAAGAGGAGGTTAAACTAACTTGTTTTAAGAGATACAGACACATACATAAGTAATGTATTAACAAGTAACAGTATGTATGCACAAGAATTAAAAACAAGTTTAATAACACCAATAGCTACTTACTATTTTAATGGGATATATGAGGTTGATGGGATAAACACAGTTTCTGAATATTTAGTGGAATATTAGATAAAGACACTCGCATTTCATCATCAAGTTTTTTTAAGCTTCCACTTTCTATCCTTATATCAAGAGCAGGAGTAGCAATGCACTACTGGGAGCTAGCTGCAGAAAATAAACACTTTGACTTCTGCTCAGCATTTAAGTTGCCACCCTCAGAGCTCTGCGAGTTGCATTGACTACTGCCCGCAATGCAAACACACTGCTATCCCACTCACTGACTACACATGCAGTCACAAGCCGATTGAGGAGACTACACGTGCAGTCAGGAGCCAATGTGCAGCCAAAGCAGCCAATGGGAATAGTTTCAGTTCCCACTGAGCTGCCCCAATAGGTTAAGATGATCTGTGACCCACTAGGTATCAATCACGAGTCAACCATGTGATATGCGTAGCAAGCAACCGGAAAGTCGGAAACCAAAAAAAAAATGTAGAAAAAAAATGTGTTGAATCAGGGACACACCTACACACTGCTGCCGACACACTAATGTGTCACGACACACAGTTTGGAAAGCACTGGACAAAGGTAAGTGTGAGGTGGTAAGTTTTTTTTTAGGGCTCTTGGGGTTTTGGAGACTTTGCCTCCTTCTAGTAGTAGGAATGTTATTCCCATATGTAACAGATTGTGGACTCTCGCCACCATGAAATATTGAAATTATCAGGTAAATATAAATTATGTTTTTTTGTACACTGTCCCTTTAATTAAAAAATCTTCATTATTACAATGATAATATATTTTTGGTACATAAAAAAATTAAATAATGGTACACCTTTAAAAACCTGACAAAAAAGAAATGTGTGGTTTTATTATATACATTGTTATGAGCTGTTTCTCATGTATCCTGTTTTCTTTATTAAGTGACCATAAAGGGTAATAGCTTTTAGTTGTTTAACATCACTGAAAAATGTGCATGTTTTTATGGTGTAATTATCAGTTAGGTTCAGCATTATGTGTTTCAGTTGCTCCATAAATCTGATTATATTGGATACATGACAGAAACCTCTTATCTAGACTAGGCAATATTGTAGGTAATTGGATATAAAGCAGTCGTGAGTACCTCTTCATAAGATAAGGGCCAGCAGCCTAGCATTGGATATCCATCCATATGATAAAACAGGCGTTTAATTTATCCTTTCCACATAAAAAAACCACACATGCTGTAAACAGAAATCATTATATAAGGAATGTTGTACAAATGAAAGGAACTTTCCCACTTAGGACATAAAATAGTGTAACTGAATCCCTGTAAAATGATATAAACACACACATATACACATATATATATTATGATAATAGAAATTATTACATAATTTTTTCCCAAAGTTTTACAGTCAAACATAAACGGAAATAAAATATAAACTGAGCTCAGAATCGGCCACTAAGCAGCTGTATCTTTCAGGCATGTTTTTAGCAATTGGTTTACAGAAACACCCTTTAAAAGGCCCTGAGCTCTCTCTCCCACTGGGAGGTTGAGTTTTTCTGATGCCTATTGTTTATATAGGTTTTCTGTAGCCATTACAACAGTACTGAACATTTTTAGTGGAAGTTTCAACTTTAAAAACAGCTATTCCAAATGACAAAATAATCGTAAAGGAGCCATTTGCAAACATTTTACTACACTCCAGCAGGTACAATGGATCATCGAGAGCACATTAAAAGTTACAATATTTTATAGTACTGTTTCTCTTTAGAGCCCAGGACCTTGTTACTAGTAAATGTGCACAGATTCTAGTTAAGGAGTTAAGTAAGGTATAGTTATTTTAGTAAAAAATGTAGAGCACCTTTCACCTTTTTTCTCCATTAAATACATAAAACAAACTAATTATTAGCAATATAGAATTTTAGTCCTTGTATTGCAGATATTCAAATTCTAAGAAACCTGGTTTAGATATTTTATTCTGCACAATGTCTAAACTTTTCAGAATGTATCATTGTACATATGTATGTAAGCATTTTTTTTCTATGATAACAAATATTATTAATTGTTAGATGGTGTAATATAGAAAATAATATAACTCAGGTTTTAAACATATTTGTCTAAAAAAATCTGAAGTTAAGGCTGTTTCAGTGTATACTTAAACGAATACAGCAGTATAAGTTGTGTACTTTCTGCTAATGCTCGTTTGCATATAGGACTATCTTCATTTGCTTATTGACTGATAAGTACTTTATACTAAAGCTCATTGGCTAATAGAACTTCCCGCTATTACTCATTGACTGATAAGTACTTTCTACTAAAGCTCATTGGCTAATAGAACTTCCCGCTATTACTCATTGGCTGATAAGTACTTTCTACTAAAGCTCATTGGCTATTAGAACTTACCGCTATTACTCATTGGCTGATAAGTACTTTCTACTAAAGCTCATTGGCTAATAGAACTTCCCACTATTACTCATTGGCTGATAAGTACTTTTTGATAATGTGCATTGGTTAATAAGACTTTCTACTGAGGCTCATTGACGGTTAGATGGAAATACTCATTGAGCATACGCAAGGCATATGTATGATAAAATAAATTATAATGTCTTTTTAAGGGCTTGCTGTTACAATTATGATGGTTTGTAAAGGCATTTAATGCACATACAGTATATTTTAACTGCACATTTGTTATAAAAAATACATTAAAATAAGCTCTAGCTTCCTTCAGTATTTTTTAAGTGTGTGTGTGTTTTTTTAATCTCATTTTACTTAGTAGCTCTTGTTCCAACCTCATAGTTTATTCCTTAATTTTGTGTAACCTATCTCTAGGAGGTGTATTCCTACACAGCAATTTCCCCATTTTGGGATGGCAATATGTTGTTTTTTTATGCAGTTTTCAATTTCCTATTTTTATTCTCTCCCCATTAACAAAACACAACGTTCATGTTCCCTTTCTGAGGATCCAATGTATGTTTGTGGTCCATGTGTAAGTACTGCTTAGGGGCACTTACCTTTCTAAAAAAAAACATTACTAATATAATTACTGAATGTATCCACTGGTGACAGAAGAAAAAAGCTTGTATCTATTTTAGACAAATTCACTTTTGTGAACCAGTATTATTATTTTTACCACATCAATGATCTTTGATATTAAACATTTTCCAAGTAAAAAATAAAATAAAAATCCAAATATCGATTTGATGAAGTGCACATTATTTTTAAAGACTGGTATATTTTTTTATTACAATACATTTGCACTCATTAGATAAATACTTAAAGGAACATGAAATCTCAAATTTTTATTTCATGATTCAGCTATAGCATACAATTTAAAAAAAAATCCATTGCATTTCTTTGACCAAATTTGATTAATTCTATTTTTATCCTTTGTTGAAGGAACAGCAATGCATTACTGGGAGTTAGCTGAACACATTAGGGGATCCACATTGTCAGAAAAAAAACCTACTACTCATTTGAAGTTCAGACTAAGTGCAATTGCATTGTCGTTTTATCATGAATTTGTTGATTATGCAAATCTACTGTATTTACTGGTCCTTTAAATTATTTAAATTACAGGAAAAGGGTGCAAAATAAATAATGAAAGCACATTCCAACATTTTTATCAAACTGAAACTGTTTTATGTGGAAATTAATTATGAGTTTTATGCCATTTTAATGTCTATTAAAATGCTTTGTGTTATCAAAATAATACTTGTACGGTTTTACATAAAATATAATAAATTCTATAATTTTATACATTTGTCTCTCTAGTGGCCATATTGATTTTAGATTACATCAAACTATACAATATGTTCTCATTAATTATGCGGGCTTATTACATTTATTTCACAAAGCTTTCCTATCTCTGTTTTGAAGACCTTCATATTTTAACTAGCTCCCAGTAATTTCTTTCTTTGTGTATGTTTGTTTATTCAGTGGATGCAATAGTGGAATTTGACTACAAGGCTCAACATGATGACGAGTTGACCATAACAGCCGGTGAGATCATCACCAAAATAAAGAAGGAAGATGGTGGTTGGTGGGAAGGGGAGCTGAGGGGCAGAAGAGGTCTATTTCCCGACAACTTTGTAAGGGTAAGTAGCGCCGGATAGTAATTACGGTTATGTTTTTTTGTTTCAATCGGAAATAAATGTATGCAGAGTTGGAAAGCATTATATTAAACCAATAATTCTCAATACTGTGTGTGTGTATGTATGTGTGTGTGTGTGTGTGTGTGTGTGTATGTATATATATATATATATATATATATATATATATATATATATATAACTGCAAAGTCTGGTAAAATAATGTTGTAAGGCAGCAAATTTAAAAGGGTGGTTATTTTTAATTGTATTGACATGCACATTAGTAGAATGATTACATTAACAATAGAGCAACACACTAAAATTTTGAGTAACCGGCATAAGGTCATTGTGCTCTTTGAGTCCAATAATGAAATTATACCCCCATCTCTCTTTACACTACGGTCTAAACCCAACCAAAGTCAGTAGTGTCAAAGATAAAAGCTGGTCCCACCAGTATATATATATATATATATATATATATATATATATATATATATATATATATATATATATATATATATATATATATATATATATATATAGAGAGAGAGAGAGAGAGATAGAGATAATATAGGCAGTGGTAGGAGCACTCCTGTTAAAGAAACATGGTTAGTAAGCCTTTCCTGCCCCAGGTGCACTTCAGCAATAAATACACCTTTAGTTGAAAGGAAGTCACTCACAGGGTCTTTGTCCTTAAAATACAAAGTATTTATTAACGTTTCGGGGGTTTCCCCCATTTTCAAAACAAGTGAAAACTCACCACCTTATATCCCTGCAGTTCAAACACCAATGCGGCGTTCACTGCCGCATCCCAGAAGTTGCCAGACGTCACGTGACCCTGGCCGGGAGCTTTGCGTGCATATCTAAAAACATAAACAGTGCTGACAGTCACGGACCTTATGTGAAAATATGAGGACAAAATAGGAGATATCAACCCTATATCTAACAATGTACTATCTCACATATGGCTTGCTATATCACTTAGTAATTAATGCATCTTATAATAATGGATCTCACAATAATATAATACAGATTACCACTCATAGTAATATGTCACAATCTCATGATAGATCTCATAGTAATAATATGGTACCGGCTAGGTATTAAAAACTACAGTGCTATGCAAGGTTTAAGAGACGTAGCATAGGAGCACAAACCAGAGCCAAATATAAGAAAATGAAAAAAATATTTACATTATGGAACAAATTTTAAATTACCCTCTCTACTACTATAACATTAGTACTATTCTAGCATTGTATTACTAATAAAATCTAGATGAGCACAAACTGTGCATAATCTCAGTCTGATATTAATATAGTAATCTATAGGCAACAGTGCCAGTCAAGATGCACATTTAGTCCCCTGGGGGTCCCTAAGTTGAAAATCCATCTAGATTCTCTTTGTAGGAAAGTTCTGGCTCTATTACCTCCTTGTGGGGGTGGGGGAATATGATCAATGATAATGTATTTTAGGTCTGTCACTTTGTGTCCCGCCTCAACAAAGTTTCAGGCCATGGGTTGATCTGATGTTCCTTTATCGATAGCAGACCGTATGGCAGAACGGTGGTTTGCCATTCTAGTCCTTAGGTCATCCACCGTCTTGCCCACGTAAAACATCCCTCATACACAGTGTAGGAGATAGACTATGTATTTTGTGTTGCAGTTCACTCTGTGTTGGATTTTGAACTTTCTTGTGGAATATGGGTGGCTGAAGTAAGTACCTGTGGTAAGGTTCCCACAGGTAGTACATCCCAGGCATCGAAAGCAACCTGGTTTTACTTTCAACCAGGTATCACTAATGTAGCATCCCCTAGGGTCCGTTTTTATCAATTGGTCCCTGAGTGATCTGGCTTTACGGTATCCAATTCTAGGTGGTGAAATGTTTTTAAAGGGTAGATACTTGTCTGTAGTGAGCAAGGTCCAGTTGTTTCTTAGGGTTTCCACAATCCCCTCTTTCCCCATAGTGTAGGTGATAGTAAAGGTTAGTTTGTTTTCTTTTTCAATTAGCTTTGTACCAAATCGTAGTTCCTGTTGCGTCTCTTTTTCAGCAGATGCTCTACTCTTCTTCAGTGTATCCTTCTGATAACGCCTCCGGCGGAATTTAGTTTCCATTTAAGACATTTGCATGTCTCAAGTGCCCATATGTGTTGTTCCTGGCTACCCTCTTGAACTGAAAGGTAGGTAATGCCCTTTTAAGGCTAGGCAGGTGGCAGCTGAAAGCGCACATGATCGAGTTCTTATCAGTGGGTTTGCTATAGAGGGTCGTGATGAGGGTATTGTCTAGATTGATAATCCTTATATCCAAGAAGTCCACTGTTTGACGATCGTAGGTGACTTTGAATTTGACAGTTGGATATACCCTGTTTAGTTCCTCGAACCAACATAGTAATGTGTGTGTATATATAGCCGTATAGCAATTATCTTATATATGATAATGTTGCAATATGAATTATATTGTAGTGAATGTAAAATTCTGCTGTTTGTATTGTTGTATTGTTACCTGATGGGTAAGCAGTAAGAAGCTGTTTGAGCTTACTATAATTACCACCATCATTTTTTTCCAGGGCATTTTGTACATTCTTACAATTGGTTAAGCTTGTCTGCTTGAGTATCTTGGCAAAGCTAACACAAAATGAATGATTAAAAAGAGAATTAGGTTGATAGTGTATAGTTTTTTTTTATGTATTTATCTAATATAAAAGCCCATTACCAAGTATGTTATAGTTACACAATGATAAACAAGTTATAGTTAGAAACTATTTGTTATCTAGCTAAGTCTGTATTTAATGTAACATTGTTAATGTAGGCTGTACTTGCTTGGTATTAGCCGTTTTTATTCTATTCTATGTCATCTTGTCATCTGTTATGATGATGAAAAAAATTTACCTGTTTGCCACAAGTGAGCCTACTTAACATTTTTTTCATCCTCCAGATGGATTTGGGTCTTCTCCTATTGGTCAACACATGCTATTTAGGCTCACCTGTGACACCAGGTAACTATCTCTGAGGAAGCGCATGTACGCATGTGCGAAACGCATCAGATAGAAGGAGCTGTACATATGTGATGTCTCCTACCTGAACGAAATAATCCTGACTAGCACTGGCTATTTGGTTCTGGTCTTTTCTCTTTCTCAAGTGTGTTAATGTATAGTGTATGCAATTCTAAACAACTTTCCAATTCACTTCTTTTATCAAAACGAGCACAATCTTTTTATATGCACACTATCTGAGGCACCAGCTCCTACTGCACAATAATTCACATTGAATAGATATATGCACTTTGTGATTGGCGAACTGCTGTCACATGATAAAAATGGAAGAAAAATTGAAGCTTTAAACTTTGTACAAAAAATTATTGTAAATTCAGACTAAGTGCTTTTGCATTGTCTTTTTACTATGCATTAGTTGATTATGCAATGGTCCTTAAAAAAAAAAAAAAAAAAAAAAACTCCATAGAGAAATGAAACTTTCTCAGACACCTCGAGAGCAACAGAGACAAGAGAAACTTGTGTTAGTTTCTCTTCAGTTTTAGATTAATTTTTTTAGAAGCATATTAACTATATGAAAACCATAGTCATCTTGGCATGATGGGCATACTTCTATTGTCACTTCAGGACCCCAACATCTACCAATGGCGTGTTTTTTATTTTTTTTTATTTTAATATTTGAGTGTAAGTCACATTCATACTGTTATTACTGTTACTAACAAAGTTGGCATCTTTTAAATCTAAACCATCTGAATGCATAATTTATATTGTCAGGATGGGCAGACTGGGCACCATTTTCTATCACTATATAGTTGATTTTCAACTTTTGCAAGAATTGATTTTTAAAATATTTACAGCTATTGTTTGTTAACGCCTATATGGGGATTGTTTTCTCAATAATGCAGTCTTGCCACCAGCATCGAGACCGTTCTATTTTAGAAACCCTGCAGGAGGGAGGGTCTAATAACATGTTGTTGCTGCTTGCAGCAAGACCTCAGCTATTATTGCGGAAAATCTGCTTGCGTTTACATTATTGAAACTGTATTGAACATTTTTTATCGTGAGTTTACTAATGAAGGCACAAGCACGTTTTTTTGTATTCCTACTTCTATGGAACAACGTTCCCTACTCAATCCAGGGTAATAATTTGATGAACTGGTCAAGGTTTGAGCATTCTGGGCTGGGTTTGTGTAAATCTATATCTTACAATAAAGAAAAAAATAATGGTTCAAGGAGTCACATAGGTAGGTTAAAAACTGCCCACAAATGGATTTTTTTTTATTCTTGAGTCCTGTATTGGTTATTCCCCATAGAGTGTACTTTGTTTATAATCATACTTTGTTAGATACTTTGTATGGAATATGATCAGTGGTGTATATAGTGTTTGTGCTGCCCTGGGCACAGTGAAATCCTGAAAATCCAGAGAGTCCTGAAGGCGGCAGCTGAAGTTCTCTCCTATAGAACACTTTGGGCTTTAGCCCCTAGAAGCCCCACTTGCTACATATAAAAAGAAAACTTTGGATGATCATTGATCATTATTTTCTAAGAAACCAAACGTTGATTGAAACAGAGTGAACTCTCAAATGTCAGGTCGTTTTATGACTCTTCCTTCCTGCCTTTAAGCACTATGTGAGAACACTGCACTTATGTGTATCATTATGTCTTGCTGGTCTGACACCTGGTTTCCTTTCAGTCTTTGCATGATGGTATCTGGTAACTGGTAACTGGTAATCTGGCATGTGCATTAGTTAAAGGAAATACATTGAGATTGTAAAATGTGTAGTATGCATCATGAAACAGCTTTACACAAAATATATATACAAGCCACAGCGCTGAGAGAGAACACATAAGGCAGCTATATGTGAACAAGGAATCCCTTACTCCTTATTGGACTAAAATTAGGGGAAGTGATAATACTGACTGCAGTAAACTGCAGGCAAGTAATTGTATACAGCTGCGCTGTCACAGAGACAGCTAATTGTTTGTAATTCACAGAAAAGCATCCTGCTTACTTATCAAGGCTAGCTCTGCTACATATCTATACTTAATTGGCTTTATCAGATGATAGTTTCAAAACAATGTACTATTTCTAGCCTTATCTGTAGACTAAAACCCAAATTGACTCGTCCAAATAAGCAAATGGTGGGTTGAATTAATTTGTTTTAAAACCATTAAACCATGGCTGTTATGTTCTACAGAAACATAGCAGAAATGTCTTGTAGTTACAAGTTGTTGACTGCCTCTATAAAAATTATATATATGTCCTTTTTTAAATGTACTTTATATTTTGTTATATTCCATGTATATTGATTACGAAACAGTCTTGACAAAGGTCCCTGTGAGGACCAAAACGTTGACTAAACCTTGTTGATGAAATACTAATAAAGATATTGTTAATTAAGTCCTGAGAGTGCCTCTTCTTTCTTTGAAATGTCTACCTATCTACCATAGAGAGCACCCAGGCAATTCACCAGTACAGTGAGTGAACCCAGAACTACATATATATATATATATATATATATATATATATATATATATATATATATATATATATATATATTTATATTTATTTAACAGATGTCCCAGTTTGACTGGAATTGTCCCTTTTTGAAGGCGCTGTCCCAGTGTCCCACCCGATTGTTTATTCTGTCCCAGTGGAGTTGCCACCTCCGGGTTTCGAATCATGTGTCTGGGTTTTAGACCGACTTAAACCCGGACACATTATTCAAAATAACCGGACTGTGAGTCTGTGGCTGTGGCTCTCCAGCATAGTTGGATGCTGATACTTTGTTACATACAGTCCTGCTTAGATTAACGTTCATGCCCTTCAAAGTTCACATTTAGTAATACAGGCTGAGTGAGCAGCATAGAGTTTTTTTAATTTTGTAGTGCTACTTTGTTTATTTTTCTAGGAATTTAGCAGGTATTTTTTTTTTTTACTTAATTCTATGTTGTATTTATGCCCTATCAGTATCCAGTTCTGTTCCTTAATTAGACACATAAAACACATATTACACTGCAGATATTAAATTGTGTGATGCATATGTTTTTCACTTTTTTATGAAATTGGTAATTATGCTTGATGTTTTGCATTATTTAGAATTTGAGATTTAGATTAATGATGTATTTGCTCATGCTGTGTATGGGTTGCCATGACAACTTAATGGTGCCTTTTTCACTAGGGGTGGTGTTATGGTCTATTTAAACTGTGGGATTCACTTGTTGTTTGACTGAGGAAGGGTAGAGTTTTCACAAAATATTACACACATAAAAGCTACTACTTTAAAAGTACCAGTGTTCTGTCGAAAACTCCAAGTCATTGAAATCTCCAATTACGTCACTTCCGGTGACTCTCCCATTTTCACTATTTGTTTTTGCCTCTGTCTGGGGGGCGCCCCACCAATACTCTTGCAACCACCCTAAGTAAACCCCCAGGCGGAGGCAAAATAGATAGTGAAGATAGGCGCTAATGCTGAAATACAGTGCCCTTGACCACGCCCCCACTGACACCGCACCAGGTGGTCCCAGTATCACCTCTAACAATTATGGTAAGTGTGTGTATATATATATATATATAAAATTATTCATTTGTTTTGTAATTTTCCCTATGGGCCTTGCACCCAGATCTGTCTGGGGTTAACTGTCTGGGACTATGGGGATGGTGCTGCTACATGTGAGTGCTATTGAGCACCCAGGGCTGTGCATGTTGCAGGGCCATAGCATGTGTACCCAGTCCAGTCTGAGAGTGCAGACCCCTTCCGTGTTTTGTGTATGTATATATATATATATATATATAAAAATAAATAAATAAATACACTCGGCTAGATTACGAGTTCTTGTCGGTAAGGCTGTGTGGTGCTAACGCTCCTTTTTTTCTCAATGCTCACTTAAGACAGCGCTGGTATTACAAGTTTTCTGCAAGCCGGCATTAGCCTCAGAAAAGTGAGCGTTGAGGAAAATTTAGCTCCACATCTCACCTCAATACCAGCTCTGCTTATGGTAGCGGTAAGCTGGCTAAACGTGCTTGTACGTGCTTGTGCACGATTTCCCCATAGGAAATAATTGGGCTGAGACGGCTGAAAAAAAACCTAACACCTGCAAAAAAGCAGCGTTCAGCTCTTAACGCAGCCCCATTGTTTCCTATGGGGAAATACATTTTACGTCTACACCTAACACCCTAACATGAAGCCTGAGTCTAAACAACCCTAATCTTACACTTATTAACCACTAATATGCCGCCCCCAACATCGCCGACACTTACATTATATTATTAACCCCTAATCTGCCGCTCCGGACACCGCCGCCACCTACATTATACTTATGAACCCCTAATCTGATGCCCCTAACATCGCTGACACCTACATTATATTTATTAACCCCTAATCTGCCACCCCCAATGTCGCCACAACCTAACTACAATTATTAACCCCTAATCTGCCGCCCCCAACGCCGCCACTATAATAAAGTTATTAACCCCTAAACCTAAGTCTAACCCTAACAACCCCTAACTTAAATATCATAATATCATTTAAATAAATCTAAATAAATATTCCTATCATTAAATAAATTATTCTTATTGAAAACTAAATACTTACCTATAAAATAAACCCTAAGCTAGCTACAATATAACTAATAGTTACATTGTAGCTAGCTTAGGGTTTATTTTTATTTTACAGGCAACTTTGTATTTATTTTAACTAGGTACAATAGTTATTAAATAGTTATTAACTATTTAATAACTACCTAGCTAAAATAAATACAAATTTACCTGTAAAATAAACCCTAACCTAAGTTACAATTACATCTAACACTACACTACAATTAAATTAATTACCTAAACTAACTACAATTAAATACAATTAAATTAAATAAATTAAAGTACAAAAAACAACAAACACTAAATTACAGAAAATAAAAAAATAATTACAAGTTTTTTAAACTAATTACACCTAATCTAATCCTCCTAATACAATAAAAAAGCCCCCCCCCAAAAAAAAAAAATTCCCTACCCTATACTAAATTACAAATAGCCCTTAAAAGGGCTTTTTGCGGGGCATTGCCCAAAAGTAATCAGCTCTTTTACCTGTAAAAAAAAATACAATACCCCCCCAACATTAAAACCCACCACCCACACACCCAACCCTACTCTAAAACCCACCCAATCCCCCCTTAATAAAAGATTGTCTGATAGGATTGTATCAGCCAATCGGAATTAAGGTAGGAAAAATCCTATTGGCTGATGCAATCAGCCAATAGAATTGAAGTTCAATCCTATTGGCTGATCCAATCAGCCAATAGGATTGAGCTCGCATTCTATTGGCTGTTCCAATAAGGTTTTCATACCTTAATTCCGATTGGCTAATAGAATCCTATCAGCCAATCGGAATTCAAGGGACGCCATCTTGGATGACATAATTTAATGGAACCTTCATTCGTCTGGTGGACTTCGTTGGAAGAGGATGCTCCGTGTCGGCTGGATTGAAGATGGACTCGCTCCGCGCCAGAAGGATGAAGATAAAAGATGCCACCTGGATGAAGACTTCTGCCCCTGTTAGGTTTTATTAAGGTGGGTTTGGGTGGGTTTTAGAGTAGGGTTGGGTGTGTGGGTGGGGGGTTTTAATGTTGGGGGGGTATTGTATTTTTTTTCAGGTAAAAGAGCCAATGCCCTGCAAAAGGCCCTTTTAAGGGCTATTTGTAATTTAGTATAGGGTAGGGAATTTTATTTTTTGGGGGGGCTTTTTTATTTTATTAGGGGGATTAGATTAGGTATAATTAGTTTAAAAATTTGTATTTTGTTTTTTATTTTCTGTAATTTAGAGTTTTTTTTTCTCGTAATTTAGTTTATTTAGGGAATTAATTTAATTGTAGTGTTAGGTATAATTGTAACTTAGGTTAGGGTTTATTTTACAGGTAAATTTGTATTTATTTAACTAGGTAGCTATTAAATAGTTAATAACTATTTAATAACTATTCTACCTAGTTAAAATAAATACAAACTTGCCTGTAAAATAAAAATAAAGCCTAAGATGGCTACAATGTAACTATTAGTTATATTGTAGCTATCTTAGGGTTTATTTTATAGGTAAGTATTTAGTTTTAAATAGGATTAATTTATTTAATTGTAGTAATTTTATTTTGTTTTATTTAAATTATATTTAAGTTAGGGGTGTTAGGGTTAGACTTAGGTTTAGGGGTTAATACATTTAGTATAGTGGCGGCGGAGTTGGGGGCGGCAGATTAGGGGTTAATAAATGTAGGTAGGTGTCGGCAATGTTAGGGACGGCAGATTAGGGGTTAATAATATTTAACTAGTGTTTGCGAGGCGGGAGTGTGGCTGTTTTGGGGATAATACATTTATTTAAGTTGCGGCGATGTCCGGTCGGCAGATTAGGGGTTAAAAACTTTAGTTAAGTGTTTGCGATGTGGGGTGGGGGGGCGCCTCAGTTTAGGGGTTAATAGGTAGTTTATGGCTGTTAGTGTACTTTTTAGCACTTTAGTTAAGAGTTTTATGTTACGGCGTTAGCCCATAAAACTCTTAACTACTGACTTTTAAATACGGTAGGAGTCTGGACAGGAGAAGGTGTACCGCTCACTTTTTCAAGCAATCGTAATACCGGCGTTAGGAAAATCCCATTGAAAAGATAGGATACGCAACTGACGTAAGGGGATTTGCGGTATGCTAAAATCTCGGAAAAAAGGTGAGCGGTACACCTGTACCTGCCAGACTCGTAATACCAGCGGGTGTTAAAAAGCAGCGCTGGGACCCCTCAACGCTGCTTTTTAAGGCTAACGCAAGACTCGTAATCTAGGTGACTGTGATTATATATATTTGCACACAAGTGGTCTCATACTTTTTTTGTTCAGATGCATTTTCCTCAACTGTTTAAAACAACGTAAATTACTATATATATATATATATTATTGAGTATAGTTTATATTCATTTATTATTATTTAAGGACCTTTTTTGTCTTTTTTCACTAAATTATCTGCATATTTTTAAGCATTGTTTCTTGTTCCAGAACTTGTGTCACAGATTTCTCTGTAAGTGGATTAACATAGATAAATGGGGTTTCACATGTCAGCACTATTTCTATTTTGTGTTATTTGCTAGAAATCAAACTAGTGATGGGGTAAAAACTAGATGACATGTTTCTCTGAGGGTTCAGATAAAAAAAATCTAACTGGAAAAACAGCACTGTGTATTCAAAGGCAAAAAAATGTATATCAACGATAAAGTTTAAATTCTCACTTAAACGTTAAAAGCAGGGAAATTCCTGGTTACAGCTATAAAACTAACTTACACACACATATATATATATATATATATATATATATATATATATATATATATATATATATATATATATATATATATATATATATATATATATATATATACATACAGGTAGCCCTCAGTTTATGCCGGGGTTAGGTTCCAGAATGAATGGTTGTAAATCGAAACCGTTGTAAATTGAAACCCAGTTTATAATGTAAGTCAATGTGAAGTGAAGGAGATAGGTTCCAGGCCCCTCTCAAAATTGTCATAAGTAACATCTAATACATTATTTTTAAAGCTTTGAAATGAAGACTTTAAATGCTAAACAGCACTATAACCCTAATAAAATAATCACACAACACAGAATATATGTTTAAACTAAGTTAAATGAACAAAAACATTTGCTAAACAGTATTATAAACCTAATAAAATAGTCACACAACACAGACTTCACTTGCATTTTTCTGCAAACAGTTCTTTCTATGCATTCCAATCTGGACTGATTTGTAGACATGAAGATCTTTTTCCTTTGAAATCTGCTCGATAGCTCAGGTCTGGTTAAACTGATTAATTTCAGCTGGCTTGGCTTTGCTGCAACACAAGCGGACAGCTCCACCTACTGGCTATTTTAATAAATGCACTGCTTCTCAATGCTTTTCAATAGCAGTCACATGACTGGAAAAAAAGGTTGTTATTCTGAAACGGTGTAAATTGAACCGTTGTAAAACGAGGGCCACCTGTATATATATATATATATATATATATATATATATATATATCTTATTTAGAATATATATGAGCAAATATTTAGAAAAAAATGATTTTTTTTTTAATCAAATCAAGAGCAGTTCAGGGATACACCTCTTGAAAAGCCTCTGTGAACTTGGTCTTCTTTGTTGTGCACAGTGAAAGGGCCATTATAATAGTAAAATTGCAAGCTCTAATCCGTTAGTGCATGTAATTATAATACTAGAAAAGCTGTAATTCTATGTTATTAACAAGCGCAAAGGGGTTAGCCTTTAATCACATCGTTAAAGGGATATGAAACAACATTTTTCTTTCATCATTCAGAAAGAATATACATTTTAAACAACTTTCCAATTTACTTCTATTGACAATTTTGTTCCATTTACTTGGTATGAAGGAGCAGCAGTGCTCTACCAGGAACTAGCTGAACATATCGGTAAGCCAATAATAAGTGCATGCTCTGATCCCTTTAAACCATCTCTCTATTTAACAGAAGGTTCATGTTTTACATAGAGTAAAGTATTTTTTAATCAGCTGTTTATTAGATTAGTGTTTGGACTGTACTAAATGGATCTTCTCCCAGCATGCAATTGTACGTTAAGTTACCTGACACACCATTAACCGCTTACATTCATTTTAAAACTAATTTTCTTTATTTCCACTTGACTTGTAACTTGGCTTGTTCACAGCTCACAACTGCCATGTGGGGCAGTGTCATACCTCCAAAAATTTGCCAGACTTCTTCCAAGACTGTGAGTTCCAGATTGTGTCAGGAAGACTTGTTGTTGTGTGGGCGGATCCATGACTTGGGCAGGTTTTGAGGGTGGAAGGGAAAGCTATGGGACAACTAAGTAGACTTCACAAACCATGCCAATCCCATCATTTGTGGAGTCGTTAAGAATTCTGAATTTTGGAAGCTGTGTCCCACTATCCCTCCTGCAGGTTTCTCTACTTTATAAATGTCCTCCTTTCTCCTGCGTAAACCGGTTAACCCTAGCCACATCTCAAGAGAAAATTACACAACTTATACCATATTCAGCCTTATCCACTAAATACACCTACTCTGCCTGTCAACTACCCCAATTCTACAACATGCTTCTTTCTGACCCCAGCTTCCGATCCTTAATAGTTTTTGGGGAATGTTTTCTGGCACATTTCATACATTTTGAAGATTTTCTCCCCCCCCCCCCCAAAAAAAAAAAAATTCTCATGATAATGAATGTAAGAAATTCGCTCTAAGGGGCATATCTATCAAGCTCTGTATGGTGCTTGAAGCTCTGTGTTTATGACAAACCTTTAGGCTCTGAGGAGGCGGACAGACATCGCTGCAATTCAATCCTATCGAGTATGATCGGGTTGATTGACACCCCCCTGCTGTTGGCCGATTGGCCACGAATCTACAGGGGGCGGCATTGCACCAGCAGCTCACAAGAGCTGCTGGTGCAATACTGAATACGGAGAGCGTGTTGCTCTCCGCATTCAGCGAGGTCTGTCGGACCTGATCCTCACTGTCGGATACGGTCCGACAGACCTTTGTTAAATAGGCCCCTAAGTGTATTTTACTTCACATCAGGTTTCTAGAAGATGTCAGTTTATCTTTTATCCTATCATCTTTTATAATGTCGGGGTTTTTTTTTTGGGGGGGGGGGGTTGCCAGTGAAGCATACTTCAAAAACGTTAAATTAAACTTTGCATGTTTTAAAATCAGGTCCGGAATCTAAGTGAAATTTTACAAGAACTTTAATTGCTCAATTCTAATAAAGACGTACTTTTTAATCTAGCCATGCCCGCTCCAGCCGCCCACATCAAAACTCATATTCTCTTTTCCAATCAGTGCTCTAGCTATAAATAAATGCCATACGTCTAGAGTGCCAATTGGAGAACAGTTCAAATCATTACATAACACAAAAAAAAGAGTTTTGAAGTGGGCGGCTAGAGCACAGGGTATTAGAATGGCACAGCTAGATTAAAAAGGTAAGTTACAGTGCATCTTTATTAGAAGTAATCAATTAAAGTCCATGTAAAATATCACTTAGAATATGAATCTGATTTTAAAACATCAGTTTAATGAAAAAATGAGAAGAAAATGAAATCTAAATATTTTCTGACATCAGGAAATGTTTGCTGCCAAGTTTATACAGCTCAGGATAAACAAGTCTCCATGTGTCTGTTGCTGCTTTTACTGCAGGAAGCTGAGTGCTAAATTTCCTTTTGGTTTTGTTAATTGTACTAGAAAATTATATATAGTGTCCCTTACAGTGTAAGTGAAAGCGATAAGCCATAGTGCATAAATTAAGTGTCTCTGCTGCTATGCTGAGCTAAAAACTTCACAATGTTCTTTTGAGGATGTGTTTGTGTATTATATTGTTATGTATAAAATGTTATACTTTCTAAAGATGTGAATAAATCTGGTGTTGATCACAATCTTGCTCTTATTTTCAGCAGATATTCTTTTGCAAATATTGTCAGTATCTTTTTCCAGCTTTTCCAGTCTTAAAATGACTCTGCCAATATTACCCCTGAAGCGTTCCTCATTTATCTTGTGATATTGTTTTTTTAAAAAAAAATCAGTTGATTGATTTATTGTAATATTATCTGGTGATGCTAATTGGTTGCATAAGTATAATTAACTTGTTGAGGTCCAAAACCACAAATATATGCGTGTATGCCCAATCTTATGGGAAAGATTGGGATCAAGACCAGCACATGTTAATGGATCACTAAACTTGGTAGAATAGCATACTCAATAAATGCATAATAAAAAGACCATGCAAAGGCACTTAGTTTGAATTTCAAATTAATAATACATTTCTTTCTGAGAAATGTTAAAGTTTATTTTATTTTCCTTCCCACAGCTTCATGTGACACCCATCAGCCAATCACAAAATGCATACGTATATATTTTGTGAACCTTGCACATGCTCAGTAGCAGCTGGTGACTCAGAAAGTGTGCAAATAAAAAGATTGTGCACATTTAGATAATGTTAGTGAATTGAAAAGTTCTTATAAAATGGTGTGCTCTGCATCATGAAAGTTAAAATTTGACCTTAGTTTTCCACAAAACGTATATAAAAAAAGTGCTGCAGATAATCAAAATAAATTACTGTGATCTTGATGACATGGAAAAAGGACTCATCGCTAGCTGTTAACATACCGATAATTATCAAACCATAGATTGCAATCTATCTGTATGTAAAAACATGAACTGCAGCATTTTTAGATGGCACAAATTCCCTTGATTAGGTTTGTTACCAAGGGCTAGATTTATTAAAGCTGAGGCGTACAGGGGCACGTATATGCGCCCCTGCACACCTCATCTCGCCTGTGGCGGGGCGAAAATACCGTAGGTACTCGGCATTGCACACGAACGCAATTTTGCGCTCGCGTGCAATCCCGCCCCCTGCCCGCGCACAGCCAATCACGCGCGGGCAGGAGCTGTTAATCTCCTCGGTCTGACTAGACCGAGGAGATTAAATTTCGCCACATTAGAGGTGGCGAAGAGGGTAGGGAAGCAGTGGTCTGGTGACCGCTGCTTGATAAATGACGGCGAGCAAGTTCTAGCGTTCATAGTGTCGTAATTGAAGGTATGCATAAAAGTGCCGATTCGAAATCTGGTACTTAGTTTTTAGCTCCTGGAAGGAGCGCATGACGTGAAGTAGGGGATCCAGTACGTCCCCCAACACTCTTATGCCGAGTGTTCTCCATATAAGAAATGGTTCATGTTCGATTCCCGCTGGGAAGTCCACATTCCCAACAATGGGTATGTATTTAGGGGGAGGACCAACCACCCCCAAGAACTTGTGGATCAAGTGCCATGCTCTCAGTGTGTCACGGTACAGTACTTTATTGGAAACCGCAGGTGGCAGGGATGATAGCTTAGCATACGAAAGATAGGCTGGCGCCACAGGCGCAAGTATCGCCTCCTCCAAGGCCGGGTCGGAAAAATGTTTAGTATTTAGTTGCCAGTCGGTAACCAGTCTGGCCAGCGCTGCCCAGTTATAGAACTTTAGGTTTGGTAGTCCCAAGCCCCCCCCCTGAAAGGGAAGGTGCAGTTTGTCCATTGCAATCCGCGGTTTGCCACTCTTCCATATGAATCGTGACATTGTGCTAGAGAGTACTTTCAAATCTCTCTTTGACATCAGGAACGGCAACATGAGCAAGGGATACAGGATCTTGGGTAAAATCGTCATTTTAATCAAGCTGATACGGCCCGATAAACCCAGGGGGAGGTTAGCCCAATTTGTCAGCTGGGAAACCAGCTCCGAGCATTTGGTAGTGATATTTAGGTCATACATTTTAAACGGGCCCCGATGAAGTTTAATGCCCAAATAGGTGAGTCCCCCCACCATCTCCACAAACGGGTAGGTGTGTTTCGCATTCTGGTGTCTATGCAGCCATAGCACTTCCGACTTAGCGGTGTTTATTTTATAACCCGAGAAGGTGCCGAAGTCCGTAATATATGGGGTATTTGCGTGGATGGTGAGTCCACAAAGAGCAGCATGTCATCAGCGTATAAAGCTAGATGCAGTGGGATCCCCCTTATCGATATCCCAGGGAAGATTTGCCACAGTTTCAATGCCAGAGGTTCCAATGCCAGGTTGAAAAGCAACGGCGACAGGGGGCATCCCTGCCTGGTGCCTCTCTGTAGTTGAAAGTCTGGGGAGAAAAGCCCATTCACAATAACCCAAGCTACTGGATGTTGATACATTTTGCTTATGATCTCTAAAAACGGGCCCTTAAAACCGAATCTGCGCATGGTATCTATTAAATGAGGCCACTCTACCCGGTCGAAGGCCTTCTCTGCATCCAGGGATAGCAGGAAGGCCTCCGACATGTCACCCCCACCCCTTTCCTGTCCCCTTACCCAATAGTGCTCTATTACGTGCAGGACTCTGCGGAGATTCACCACCAACAAGCGTTTGTAAACAAATCCCGTTTGGTCCGGGTGCACCAGATCAGGTAGGACTACTTTAAGTCTGTTCGCCAGAATCTTCATGAACAGCTTGTAATCCGTGTTCAACAGCGATATTGGTCGGTAGGACTCTGGCAAGGAGTGGTCTTTCCCAGGCTTGGGGATGAGTGTGATGTGTGCCGCTGTGAAACTCTTGGAGGGAGATACCCCAGTGCGTAGGAGTGCATTGTATAGTCTGGCTAGTGTTGGTGCAATCTGAGGCTGAAGAGACTTATAGAATTCAGCAGGCAGGCAATCAGGGCCCGACGCCTTGCCAGTCGGCAGGGATCTCAGAGTGAGAGTCAGTTCCTCAACAGTTATGGGGGCGTTTAGACTGTCAGTCTGCTCCTGTGTTACCTGAGGAAGTTGTAACGATTGCCAGAACTGAGCCTGGACCCCTTCAGGGGCCCTGTCTTGCTGTGTGTATAATTTTGCGTAGTAATGTGCAAAACAATGCGCTATGTCATCTGGTTTAGTGTATGTTACGCCTTGCGCTCTTACTGCTGCTATATTAATCTTAGATGTCTGCGGTTTTGTAAGAGATGCTAGCATCCTACCTGCCCTGCCCCCAAACCTGTAGTATTTACCTGCTGTTTTCAGTAGCCCCGCTGCTGTCTGCTGCCTCATGAAGGCCTCCAACTCTGCTTTGGTCGCAATATAAGTCTCATAGGTTGTTTTTGTCTTAGTTTGTAAGTAAGCCTGATAAGTCAGCCCCAGTTGTTTTTGCAAAGTTCTGTATCTGTATTGTGTATTATGTCCCAATTTTGAGACATAAGAGATTATAGCCCCAGCAGACATCGCTTTCGCTGTTTCCCAAAAAAGTTGGGCATCATCTACGTGGACAGCATTGTCAGTGGCAAAATCTGTCCAGGTGTGTTGCAGGAATTTAGTGAATGCCTCTGAAGTGGATAAATATGTGGGGAATCTGCAGTATATATATTTATGTATGAACTAACATACTAACTCAGCAGACATGGCAGTATATATATTTATATATGAACTAACATACTAACTCAGCAGGCATGGCAGTATATATATTTATGTATGAACTAACATACTAACTCAGCAGACATGGCACTATATATATTTATGTATGAACTAACATACTAACTCAGCAGACATGGCACTATATATATTTATGTATGAACTAACATACTAACTCAGCAGGCATGGCAGTATATATATTTATGTATGAACTAACATACTAACTCAGCAGGCATGGCACTATATATATTTATGTATGAGCTAACATACTAACTCAGCAGACATGGCAGTATATATATTTATGTATGAACTAACATACTAACTCAGCAGACATGGCACTATATATATTTATGTATGAGCTAACATACTAACTCAGCAGACATGGCAGTATATATATTTATGTATGAACTAACATACTAACTCAGCAGACATGGCAGTATATATATTTATGTATGAACTAACATACTAACTCAGCAGGCATGGCAGTATATATATTTATGTTTGAACTAACATACTAACTCAGCAGGCATGGCAGTATATATATTTATGTATGAACTAACATACTAACTCAGCAGGCATGGCAGTATATATATTTATGTTTGAACTAACATACTAACTCAGCAGGCATGGCACTATATATATTTATGTATGAACTAACATACTAACTCAGCAGACATGGCAGTATATATATTTATGTATGAACTAACATACTAACTCAGCAGGCATGGCACTATATATATTTATGTATGAACTAACATATTAACTCAGCAGGCATGGCACTTTATATATATTTATGTATGAACTAACATACTAACTCAGCAGGCATGGCAGTATATATATTTATGTTTGAACTAACATACTAACTCAGCAGGCATGGCACTATATATATTTATGTTTGAACTAACATACTAACTCAGCAGGCATGGCACTATATATATTTATGTATGAACTAACATACTAACTCAGCAGACATGGCAGTATATATATTTATGTATGAACTAACATACTAACTCAGCAGGCATGGCAGTATATATATTTATGTATGAACTAACATACTAACTCAGCAGGGATGGCACTATATATATTTATGTATGAACTAACATACTAACTCAGCAGGGATGGCACTATATATATTTATGTATGAGCTAACATACTAACTCAGCAGGCATGGCAGTATATATATTTATGTATGAACTAACATACTAACTCAGCAGGCATGGCACTATATATATTTATGTATGAACTAACATACTAACTCAGCAGACATGGCAGTATATATATTTATGTATGAACTAACATACTAACTCAGCAGGCATGGCAGTATATATATTTATGTATGAACTAACATACTAACTCAGCAGACATGGCAGTATATATATTTATGTATGAACTAACATACTAACTCAGCAGACATGGCAGTATATATATTTATGTATGAGCTAACATACTAACTCAGCAGGCATGGCAGTATATATATTTATGTATGAACTAACATACTAACTCAGCAGGCATAGCAGTATATATATTTATGTATGAGCTAACATATTAACTCAGCAGGGATGGCACTATATATATTTATGTATGAACTAACATACTAACTCAGCAGTCATGGCACTATATATATTTATGTTTGAACTAACATACTAACTCAGCAGACATGGCAGTATATATATTTATGTATGAACTAACATACTAACTCAGCAGACATGGCAGTATATATATTTATGTATGAACTAACATACTAACTCAGCAGGGATGGCAGTATATATATTTATGTATGAACTAACATACTAACTCAGCAGGGATGGCACTATATATATTTATGTATGAACTAACATATTAACTCAGCAGGCATGGCAGTATATATATTTATGTATGAACTAACATACTAACTCAGCAGGCATGGCAGTATATATATTTATGTATGAACTAACATACTAACTCAGCAGGCATGGCAGTATATATATTTATGTATGAACTAACATACTATCTCAGCAGGCATGGCAGTATATATATTTATGTATGAACTAACATACTAACTCAGCAGGCATGGCAGTATATATATTTATGTATGAACTAACATACTAACTCAGCAGGCATGGCAGTATATATATTTATGTATGAACTAACATACTAACTCAGCAGACATGGCAGTATATATATTTATGTATGAACTAACATACTAACTCAGCAGGCATGGCAGTATATATATTTATGTATGAACTAACATACTAACTCAGCAGGCATGGCACTATATATATATTTATGTATGAGCTAACATACTAACTCAGCAGACATGGCAGTATATATATTTATGTATGAACTAACATACTAACTCAGCAGACATGGCAGTATATATATTTATGTATGAACTAACATACTAACTCAGCAGGCATGGCAGTATATATATTTATGTATGAACTAACATACTAACTCAGCAGGCATGGCAGTATATATATTTATGTATGAACTAACATACTAACTCAGCAGGCATGGCACTATATATATATTTATGTATGAACTAACATACTAACTCAGCAGACATGGCAGTATATATATTTATGTATGAGCTAACATATTAACTCAGCAGACATGGCAGTATATATATTTATGTATGAGCTAACATATTAACTCAGCAGACATGGCAGTATATATATTTATGTATGAACTAACATACTAACTCAGCAGACATGGCAGTATATATATTTATGTATGAACTAACATACTAACTCAGCAGGCATGGCACTATATATATTTATGTATGAACTAACATACTAACTCAGCAGACATAGCAGTATATATATTTATATAAATTATACTGGGATTCCAAAGCACAACCCTTGTGGTAAAATCTGCCCGGAAGGCCCATTATATCGGGGATTAATTCCCTTACCTCAAATCTGTCAGAGTTTGTTGACCTACATCTACAAGAACACGTTAAGTCCCTTCCTTCCTATATAAAAGACACAACACATATTATCAATACATTAGACAATTTTCCTTGGGATAATGATTTGATTATAGCTACTTGCGATGAAACAGCATTGTACACAAATATAGATCATGAATTGGGACTTGAGGCGATCAAATACTTCCTGAGAGGAAGTAAAATAGAACTAGATGAAGTAGACCATTTCATATTAGAAAGTGTAAGATTTATCCTGACTCACAATATATTTTCATTTAACAACGAAATATTCTTACAAATAAGCACTTTTTCCTGCCCTGTAGTGCTCCAAACTCCTAACTAGGTATTTCTTCAACAAAGAATACCATAGCAACAAAGCTAATTTGATAATAGAAATAAATAGGAAATGTTTTTTTTAAATTGTATGTTCTGTCTGAATGACAAAAGAAAATTTGTGGGGTTCAAATCCATTTAGAGGACATTCTAGTTTAATGCTGGAGTTGTATAGCCACAACTTATTGTCTAAGCCACTCAAGAATAGGTAGCTTCTGATTGGTACATATGTATTGTGCATGGGCTTTAAAATTGTATGTGCTGTGTGAATTACAAAAGAAAATGTGTGGGTTTCTTATCCCTTTTTAAAGACATTCTAGTTTAATGCTGGAGTTGTATAGCCGCAACTTACTGTCTAAGCCACTCAAGAATAGGTAGCTTTTGATTGTTACATATGTATTGTGCATGGGCTTTATAGAACATACTTTACACTATAATCTCCCTTTAAAGGGATTCAGATAGAGTATAAAATTAGAAGAAAATCAGAAAGTTTTTTTTTCTTCTATTATTATTATTACATTTACTTTGTTTTCTTGGTATCCTTTGTTGTAAAGCAGGTAAATATGCTCAGGAGCATGCATGTGTCAGAAGCACCATATGTCAGCAGGAGTGCTTTTAAAAGTATTAGTAACATTGTGCAAACACTGCTGCCATCTAGTGTTCAAAAGCATTCCTGCAAAACTGTTGCCACATAGTTCTCTAGACATGTGCACAGTCCCTATCTAGATATCCTCTTCAATAAAAGAATACCATGAGTTCAAAGTAAATCTGATAAAATAAGTCAATTGTAAACTATTCTAAAATTGTATGCTCTGTATGAATTATGAAAGGAAATTGTTGTGTATCATGTCCCTTTAAGGAATTAACCATTTATAAAGAAATATATTTTATTAAGTATCAGATGCTCATAAATGCTTTTTTAAGTGTTATCATAAAAAAGGAGGAAGAAATATCAGGGAGCTTAAACGTGTGAGAGAGAATTAAGATTTACTTTTTGTCATCATTTAGCCTCTACTTCACGCACCAACAGCAACCCTCCACTAACTTTTTGGTGTTCAATATTTCTGTTATACATAAATCGGGTAGGTATCCCACACTTCCAGAGTCCCATAGACCTATTTCCCTCCTCAACTTCAATTATAAATTATTAATGAAACTTCTAACTAATCGTCTCAAAAACATCTTACCCAGTGTCCTACATACCGACCAAACTTGCTTCACAGCCTGTTGCTCCTCAGTTACTAATATCCGTCGTGTCCTTCATGCTGTCACCCACTACTGGCTGGCTAGGCATGATGGTGCAGCCGGTGATCTGCCGAAGGCCTTCCTGCTGTCCTTGGATGCAGAGGAGGCAATCGACAGAGTGGAGTGGGATCACCTGTTTCTTACTATGGGACATTTTGGAATAAATGTTCACTTTACTGAATTTATTAGAAATATTTATACTAACCCCATTGCATATTTACTGGTTAATAATCTTTATTCTTCCCCTGTATCTCTCCATAGAGGAACCCATCAGGGGTGTCCCTTATCCCCACTCCTATTTAACATAGCATTGGAGCCCTTGGCAATCTATCTACAGTCTATATTCCCTGGGATTGAC
Source organism: Bombina bombina (assembly GCF_027579735.1). Classification (NCBI taxonomy): domain Eukaryota; kingdom Metazoa; phylum Chordata; class Amphibia; order Anura; family Bombinatoridae; genus Bombina; species Bombina bombina. The sequence goes on along the minus strand of NC_069501.1, from coordinate 306,320,909 downwards.
CTTCACTCACACAAACTGCAGGTAGCCCTTTAAGCGGATGACATGATCCAGAAACATATGTCCTGAGAATTTTAGATGCCATTCAACTATTCCGTGAGTTCTCCGGCTAGAAAATAAATGTAACTAAGTCTGATATTTTATGGCTTAACTGTGTAACTTGGGAGAAGCCGTTCTCTTATCCCTTCGGTACAGTTGACACCTACCTTACTTATCTAGGTATACATATAAGAGCTAACCCATATTAGTGGTATGAACATCATTTCACCCCAATACTCCACAGAATAAAAACCGATTTAAACGCATGGCACTCTCTACTACCACTCTCTTTGATGGGTAGAGTACACATAATCAAAATGATTGTGCTCCCTAAACTTCTATACCCAATGCAGATGCTTCCTCTCTGACTGAGATGGGGTGATCTGTCAACCCTTCATTGCACCTTTCATACTTTTCTATGGAAGGGGAATAAACCGAGAATTAGCCTTACTAATATCTTACTTGAGAGGTGGCTTGGGTCTGCAGAATATTCTCTATTATAACTGGGCGTCCCTGGCGAAATTTGCTTTGGATTGGAAACTAGGTACCCAACACTTTTCCCCCTCACATCTGGAGGAGGTTTTGCTCCCCCAGATCTTGCTTCCTTTCTTCCCACATGCTACTCTGTCAGAATTACCATCCACTCTCCAAGCCCATCCGATGTTTAAATAATGTGAAATTGGCTCACAGGAACCCAGCTACATACGCAGATCAGCTAAATCTACTCAAGAAGAAAGTCCGGATCATACATGCGGCTAAGATAGTGGCTCCTAAAATGATATTACTAAACCGGCCTAAATACCAAGGCAAGCTTCACGGGAGACGCTTGCCAAGAGCAATGCAAACCTCAAATATACCAGATGGTCCTGGAAGTTATGAGGGTACAGAAGTTAAAGAGGCCTCTTCAAATGCAGCAGTTTCTCTGCGGTTGTCTTGTTCTCAGGCTCTCAGGAACATTGTTGACTTTCACAACCACTGCAACATCATACATCCGGCGAGCCTTCTGCTGTGTCTCAATCGCTCTGGAGTTGGCTAGAATCTATGCAGCACTCTATAATAACACCAGTTAATAACATCAGTCAATTATAGTTGTTTATTACCTAAACTGGACTGCACCATATTTTATTAGTTCCCACTGCTGTTTCAGTTGATCTTGGCACTCCTACATTTAAGCTAAGTTAGTTTTAGGTTACCTCATTTTTACTATTGCTTGTTAGATGTTTACACAGTTACCAGGGTACTTCATATAGTAATAAGAGTGACATAATGATCATAGGACATCCATGATGTATCATATAAGCAAAGTGTTAACTGTACCATCTAAGCACCTTTCAATTTAGAATTAATTTATATCTTATACCATAACGTAGCTATCGGTGCATAGGAGGTGACGTAGCTACAGCCTGGGAGGTGTGTAGGTAGCTAACCAATTGCAGCCCTCAAAAAGCCGGTCTAAAGCAATGTACTTGGGGCGGGGTGCCAGCTGAAGGAAGCCGAGCAGACTTCATGAAATACAGGTTCAAGGATTAGCAGCACTCCAGGAGATAGAGTAAAAACACAGTCTTTATTCTTGCAAATTTAAAAACGAAAAAAATTACACACAAAATTTTTTTTTTCCCTTCTATATATCATTGTTTTTATATCCACGGTGTTCTTTTAATCATTGTTATGTTATTTTTTGCTTCATTATTCTTGTTTTCCTCTGTAATGCAACATTTATACTAGCTCTCTCTGTTTTGAGGGTGTGTATATCTCTGGAAAATTTGGATTGGTTGAAAACCAGTTAAATGGAGCATTACACAGGTGGGGAATCATCCTATGATTAAGTGCTGAATAGCACGAAACATGTCAGGACCTCGCTCCCCTTCTTTGTGAACCTTTTTTGCTGATGTGCTGTGCTGTACTGCACTATTTTTTGTGTGTAATTTTTTTCGTTTTTAAATTTGCAAGAATAAAGACTGTTTTTACTCAATCTCCTGGAGTGCTGCTAATCCTTGAACCTGCATAACGTAGCTACCCTGCAATACCGGCAGTAAAAAAAAAGTATACTTTTTGTCCACATCTAACACCAAAAATACTTCCCTTAGTCTAAAATACTCTTATCTCTAGCTACATCTCCAATGCCTTGTTACTCTGCCGCCTCATTGTCAGCGTCCGAGACAGTGAGGCAGGTTAAAATGGAGGAATGCCTGCGTCTGGGAAGTATAACTGTAAGCTATTGATTAGATTGTGGACTAGATCTCCTTAGAACCTCAGATAAACGTATACATTATTTGTCCCCAAATTAATGGTTGGTTCAGAGCTATGTACTAAATATATTGAAGAAAACTGTCCCCTAAGGCAGGGGTCACCAACCTTTCGGACCTCAGGGACCACTAAACTCACAAATATGCCTAATATTTACTACTACAGATAGTTGTGAATTTCTGTATGTATCATATACCTGTTGTATTTGGATGACTCATATATTTTAATTGTACAGGTACACTACAAGTTCCATTGCAGCTAGTTGGGGATGGTGATAAACTTCTATCTATACTTATGATCTTTGTTAGTTTGAGACCAAGCTGCCTTTTTATAAGAATATGTCATTACGTATAGTCTATGTTTTATTGTCAAGGGTCAAAATGTAGCTCTCTAAGCTTAATATTCTCTGAAATAGATGGATGGGAGGCCCCCATTATGCATCATATTCTTGCTGTAATACGTTGAATAATGCATTCTAATTGAACATATGTACTACAAGTTATGTTATAGCTCACAAGAGGTCTTAAGAAATTTCCATTAACACCTTTGTTCCTTGGCAATTTGAGACCATATTATCTCCCTGTCATAGGTTCTTTATATTATAATATAAATAAAATAAGGTTCATCATTTGGGACCCAAGAGTGGTCCCCTCTTGTACCAGAACACCCTCTGTCAAAGTTATATATTTGATACTGCTAAGAGGTCCATGAGTGGCCTCATGCCTTATTTGGAGGATTTATGATTAGCATGGCATATACCAATGTATAAGAATAATTGTCAAAATTGTCACATCAACCTGTAATACCTATCTAGTTCAGTTTACTATGTTTGTGTGCCTTATAATAATTTCTCTTTAATTCTTTTTCCCCGACATATATGTATGCCTTGATTTGAACCTCAATAAAAAAAAATAAAAAAAATTAAAAGCTGGCAATTTTTTTCTCCGAGGAGAAATTATTATTTATAACTTCAAAAGAAATTTGCTGTGGGAGAGCCCTTAGAAAAGCAGAAAACCTGGGTGGTGCTTGAGCCTTCCAGTTTTGTACTATCAAAAATCTAACAACTAGGATAAGGATATTAAGGATTTGATAGTCTTTAGGTGTATTAATTTCTCCATCAAGAGGAGAAAAACAAAAAAGAAGATATATACTGGGGAAAATGTGAATGAATCATGATAAAGCAGATTATACCAATATCTTATTTTTTGCCAAAGCTGGAAATTTTTTGGACATAATAAAAAAAGATGTAAAAGTATTTCCTCAATCTAAACGGCATCTAGGGCAAAAAAATTTTATAGTAGCGAATATTTTAAACATCTTAGCAGGAGAAAAGTAGATATTATTAACATGTTTTATATGTGATTCTTTCCAGGCTATAGGAAAATCAGATTTCAATATCCTAGAAAAGCTCGGTTTAATATTATCCTTATCTAGAGATGGCAAATATGGTGACCAGTAGGTAACTAGTTTATCTAAATAGAGTTGACCCTGTTTGGCCAACATGATATCATATATTAATGAAATAGAATGTTTTCCAGCCGCGTATTTTTGAATCGACAAATTGATCTCAGACCATCGACTTAATCCCCTCGCTTCCCACTCATGAGTATTGATAAAATGCCTTAACTGCAAAAATGCATAGAAATTAGATTTTGGGATATCAAATTTTTGCATCAGCTTATTGAAGGTGAGTATTATATTATCTTCACTAAATACTTGACTTACATATTTAAGTCCTTTGGAGGACCAAGAGTTAAAGATAGCATATGAGATTCCCGGCATAAATTCAGGATTACCCTTAATAGGTAAAAAATTTGAAAATGTAAAATCCACTTCCAAACATGAGCAAAACCTTTGCCAAGCAATAACCACATTTTTAATCAAAATCAAGTTAGAGATATTAATGGGTAACATATTTATAGGATAATGGAGAATTGCACTAGCACTCTAGCTCTGATGCTGAAACAAAGTTTGCTTCCGTACTCCAATCTTTTTTTTGCAATAGTTTGGAGAGTGCCAGGCGTGGCTTCTTATTGGGCCAAATAAATTTTGAACAGGCGGCATAAACAAGTGCAATATCACTATTAAATATAAATAGGGGCACATTTTGTACAGAACCAGAGGAAAATGTATTGTTTTTATCAAATTCACCTTGGCAGAAAGTGATAAAGGAAAATATGTCCAGTTTTTCAAGTCGAAGATTAGTTTTTGAAACACTATTGGGTAGTTTAGTTTATATCAGAGATGCGGGTTTCTATGCAGGAAAATGCCTAGATATTTAATTGATTTAGTGACTTTAACGGATGGTTTTGACAACTATTCCTAGATTGAATAATCCAAAGAAGCTCGCTCTTATCCAAATTAATTTTATAACCTGAAAAGGAATGTAGAAAGAAGATGAATGATCTGAGGAATAGTGTATCTTGAATCTTCAATAAAAATGAATAAATCGTCTGCATATAACAGAGTTAAGCACAGACTCTTATTCCTTTTAATCCCTGCTTTAACCAAATTGCAAGTGGCTCTATTGAGATATTAAAAAGGAGGGGGGGGCAGGGGGCAACCTTGTCTAGTACCTCTACTAAGAGTAATAGGAGATGAAAGGGTGCCGTTAGTGAGAAGTGAAGAATAAGGTGTATTATATATTTTATGAATAAATTCCAAAAACTGTCTAGGGAAACCAAACTGAACTAACGAAAAGAACAGATGATCTCAGGAAAAGGAGACAAATGCCTTTTCAGCATTGACTGTTAGAATAGCAACATCTTCAGGTCAGGTCCAGCTGCCTTATTTAGTTTAGCTTTTTTAATGGCTAAGTTAATTTCTTCAGTTGATGTATGGGCATTCACTTTACTTAATTCTGATCTTAAAGTTTTAGGGGCCATTAGTTTTGACCAAAAAGATTCTTTATTTCCAGCAAGGTATATCCTTACGAGAATAGAGCGTTTGGTAATAATTAAAAAAAAGTTTTTACTAATGTCCATATTATTCGTGTATCTAGCACTACCAACTTTAATGGCTTAGATATAATTTTTACTTTTCTTGTTTTTAACTAGCTTGGCCAAAATTTTTGCAGAGCACCCATAAAATCCTTTATAATAACACATTATTTTAATATCCTCTAACATAGAGTGCAGTTTTAAAAAAATATCTCTTTCAGACCTAGCTAATGAATATTTATCCCAATTCATCTTGGAAGTGTCTATTCTATATTTCCTGAATGCATTTTTAACCTGAGAGGCCAGTTGTAATTCCATGATATTATATATATATTTTTTTTCAATGACACACATATGATTTAATTTGACCCTGTAATACTGTTTTTGCGGCTTCCCAGAAAGTTTCTATTTTACCATAATAAGAAATTTTCAGAGTACAATAGTCTTTCCATTTCTGGACAAGCCAATTAGTAAATTTACTATTTGCTAAATAATGTGGAAAGGTAAAACTTAGACTCTTATTACTGTCTTTTTTATTAAAGGGCAAAAAAAGAGATAGTATTGCATGGTCCGAGATTAAGATGTCATTTATCCGAGGGGGTGTACTCTAGTAAAATAAGGTTCTCAGAAATTAAAATATAATCATTCTTAGAAAACATGCGGAATGATTTTGATTCCCAAGAGTACATACGGAATCCGGGAAATTAATCCTCCATACATAATATCCTCCAGGAACATAACTTTCGGGAAATATTTAGCAACTTTATTTTGAATATGTAATCGCTTAGGGGACATTCAATCTAATTCAGGGCAGAGGGACATATTAAAATCGCCACCCATTATCAAATTACTGTTGCAAAAAGGAAATAATTTAGACTTGAAGTGCTACCAAAAATTCATGGCAAAATAGTTCGGACCATAAACATTGCATATAATAAATTGTTTATTATTGATCGAAAATTTGGAGGATAATGAATTTAGCGTCCGGGTCTAGTTCAATATTAATTGTCTAACTTTTTATGTAATAAAATTGCTACCCCACATTTTCTATTAACGCATGGCCCAGGTCCTCTCCAACCCATTTGGTTTTTAATTTATTTAGTTAAGCTTCTTTAAGATGAGTCTCTTGCAATAACAAAAATTCAGGATTTGATTTACCCAGATGTTTAATTATTTGTTTATGTTTAATTGGAGAGGAGATGTCCCCGACATTCCAGGACATGATATTTAAACTATCTGTCATTATAGATAACTACCGCATTGTGGGTGGAGAGAAAACCCCCCCCCAAAAAAACAAACAAAAAAACCCCTCCCCCCCCTAAAAAGCAAGCCCCTCTCTGGACCACAGCTGGGAACCAAAGATGGAACACTAGTACTCCAGAGATTGATGGGTCCATGGCCTAAGATTTTCTATTTATGGGCCAAATTACAATAATAGCTTTCATCAAGGGTTATCTGTTAGAAGGAAATTCTTTAGCTTCCTCGACATTGTTCAATACAACCACTTTATCATTATCTTCCACTATGATCTTAAAGGGGTAACAAATTCTAGCTTTCAATCCCATATTTATTAGCTGTGTACAATATGGTGACATTTATTTCCTTCTAGCTTGTGTCTCATTAGAAAAGTCCTGAAATATTAACAATCTGTTGTTATCTATAGTAACATCTCATTAATTCAATTTTGTCTTGAAAATGTAATACTCTTAATATTATCATTCGAGCTGATCCATCTGAGGTACGTTTTTTGCCTCCCACCCTGTGTGCCCTTTCTATAGTTAATGGCAATTTTTCCTAGGGCATACCTAGGGCCTGAGGTAGAGATATAGAGGCAAATTTAATTAGGTCATCATACAAGGTGATTTCAAGTAGACCCACTACCCGAATATTATTGCGCCTAGCACGGTCCTCAAAGTCATCTAATCTTATCTGAAGGCAGTTAATTTCACTGTCTTGTTTTTGGATAATGTTATCTTGTGTGTTAAGCAGATCTTCCAGATCAGAAATTCTACTCTCAACCTCCCTAAATCTCATTGCATACTGTCTAACTTCATTAGACATAGTTAAAATCTCAGTAGTAATACAACCCAACTCTTTCTTTATCATATTAAACTGAGGAGAAAAGTTGGGATATTAAAGAGAGGTTTTCTGGAGGAGCTTCTGTAATAACTTCTAAACTAACATAATTCATTTTTGACTTTCTTTCTTTTACCTTGGTAGGCATTATGGATGATTTAGATTTCAACTAGGTAAAAAGGAGAGATGTGCGCTAAGCTACTTAACCAAACTCCTAGGGCCCTAATAGATCCTCTAACAATTAGGTAAAAATGAGTATAGTCAAAGAGAAATGCTTAGGAGCGCTAAATAGCTAAAGGTTAAAAAGACATTAGGAGGTGAACCAAAAAGTTATACACCACAAGCTAGTAAAAGCAATAGTTTTATATTACTAAAATAAGCTAAAATCAGAACATAGAAACAAATGTAACAAGTGTGTAATTCTATAGTAATAAATGTTAATTGACAATTTGCAACAATATTATAAAAAAACGGACGTCTCCGATTAGAATAAAAATAGGGGGCGCGATCCGATATAGATCGTAGTTTGCGGCGCAAGTGAGGGAACCCCCGCCGCCCGTAGTTTCAGCTCGCAACTCGAGCTATCCCATATATGGCACCGTCAGATACTAAAGTGCCGTAAGTATGACAAACCAGCGATGTCCAGAAATTTGCGTAAGTACAAATTTCTGGAGTTGCCAGTGACTTACGGCACTTTAGAAACTGCCGGCGTCTACAAAACCTGACTAAAGTATTAAATCTCCCGTACTGTCTAACACGCCTCCCAAACATAGCCCGACACGTATATCCCTCTATCCGCTATCCCCCCTCACTCTCCTAATAATAAAAAATGTATTAACCCCTAAACCGCCGCTCCTGGACCCCGCTTAGGTTAGGATTTATTAGGTTAGGATTTATTTTACAGGTAAATTGGTAATTATTTTAACTAGGTAGCTATTAAATAGTTATTAACTATTTAATAGCTATTGTACCTAGTTAAAATAAATACCAAGTTACCTGTAAAATAAATATAAACCCTAATATAGCTACAATGTAATTATTAATTATATTGTAGCTATCTTAGGGTTTATTTTATAGGTAAGTATTTAGATTTAAATAGGAATATTTTAATTAATAATATTAGATTTATTTTAATAAGAATTTAGTTAGGGGTGTTAGGGTTAGATAGGGTTAATATATATAATCTAATAACTATATTAAAGTTATAGTTAAAGGGACACTGAACCCAAATTTTTCTTTTGTAATTCAGAAAGAGCATGTAATTTTAAGCAACTTTCAAATTTACTCCTATTATCAATTTTTCTTTGTTCTCTTGCTATCATTATTTGAAAAAGAAGGCATCTAAGCTTTTTTTTGGTTTCAGTACTCTGGACAGCACTTTTTTATTGGTGGATGAATTTATCCACCAATCAGCAAGGACAACCCAGGTTGTTCACCAAAAATGGGCCGGGATCTAAACTTACATTCTTGTATTTCAATAATAATAGGAGTAAATTAGAAAGTTGCTTAAAATTTCATGCTCAATCTGAATCATGAAAGAAACATTTTGGGTACAGTGTCCCTTTAATATATATAATATAATAACTATATTAACTATATTAACCCTAATATAATTAGGGTTAATATAGTTAATATAGGTGGTGGTGGTGTAGGGGGATTAGATTAGGGGTTAATAATTTTAATATAGCTGGCGGCGGGGTAGGAGCTCACATTAGGGGGTAGGTAATGTAGGTGGCTGCGGTGTAAGGGGCTCACATTAGGGGGTAGGTAATATAGATGGCGGCGGTGTAAGGGGCTCACATTAGGGGGTAGGTAATATAGATGGCGGCGGTGTAGGGGGCTTACATTAGGGGGTAAGTAATATAGATGGCGGCGGTGTAAGGGGCTCACATTAGGGGGTAGGTAATATAGATGGCGGTGGGGTAAAGGCTCACATTAGGGGGTTATACATTTAATGTAGGTGGTGGCGGGGTCCAGGAGCGACGGTTTAAGGGTTAAATACTTTATTAGGGATTGCGGCGGGGGATTGCGGTTGACAGGTAGATAAACATTGCGCATGCGTTAGGTGTTAGGTTTTATTTAGCAGCCAGTTTAGGGAGCTACGGGGCTCCAATACACAGTGTAAGGCTTACTACGCCTGCAATTTGTGGCGAGGTGAAAATGGAGTAAGATTTCTCCATTTTCGCCACGTAAGTCCTTACGCTGTATATTGGATACCAAACTGCGCGGGTTTGGTATACCTTTCTATGGGCCAAAAAACTAAGGCCGAAGCCAGAAATATACGAGCGTAACTTCTAGGTTACGCCATATATAGGATACCAACCTGCGCAAAATTTGGCGTCGCCGGCTTCTGCGGACGACGCTGCATATCGGATCGGGTCCAGGATATTACAATGTATAATTGCCACCACTAAGAAAGTAGAAAAAATGTGTTTTGCAAAACATATCAGTCAGTTTAAATTTCAACCCGAATAGTTATAGTTTATAAATCTATATATCCAAATTTAGGAAGTGTAGACATATAAGTCCTTATGTTAAAGTATTTAACCAAATACCTGATGTTGCGAGTGTCACAGTTAAGGGACCGCAGCTAGGTGTGTAGGCTGTTTGGCGTCAGTGTGTACCTTCTCAGCCGTTATACCATACGTCACTGGTCTATTCAGCTGCTCTGGTCTTATTGGACAATCTCAATTTCAAACACTCCAGGGTTTTTTTTTTCGGTCAGGTAATGAAAATAGTATCCTGCTCTTAGTGCAGCGGCACGCTGGATACTCACAGTGTATATCCTTTAGCAGACTTAGGTAAAAAGTTCAGATGTTTCTTCTAGCACAACACCGATGCATAGGTATAAAAGTAGCAGATTTCCACTATATTCAAGCTTTATATGGGTAGGCAATCCTTGCGCCTATGAGTCCAATGTAAACTCCGTTGTCCACAGAGGAGTTAAAACAGTTATAAACAATTTTCACTGCATAAAAATCATCAACCTGTTTCTCCCTCCATGAGGGCTTTTTCAAGATGAAAGCTGGCAGTCCTAAGCTTGCTTTTTAAAAGAGGCCAAACTTTTTCATTGGTCCCATTAATTAATTGAAATTTAAGGTGGTAGTGAAAATATGCAAGTGGTGGCAATCTTTAGGTGGTAATGGCAATAAAAAACATTTCATATTTATTCTATAAGAGATACATTATCTCAAACAACTAGTCATAAAGTGACAATAGTACATGCATAATTAAACATGTGTATATTATATAGTGTTAGATAAATATTCATTCGAGAGTGTACATTTAAAAGTGTATATTTAAAAGTATGTGGGATAGGTGATATAGTAGAGGTTTATCTTTCAAAGATAAACTGAGTACAAAGACAAAAAAAGGTTTATCTTTCAAAGATAAACTGAGAACAAAGACAAAAAAAATGTTTATCTTTCAAAGATAAACTAAGAACAAAGACATAAAAAAATTGCTTTCAGTCTAGTAGGAAAGGTGAAATATCCATTTCAGAATTGAGGCCTGCTGGGTACAGGGTATTATATTTATAAATATACTCTGCTTCTTTTAATAAGAGACATGTATCTATATTTCCTCCCCTCCAATTAGTTTTGACTATTTGGATACCCCAATATTGTAAGTCCTTAGTTTGTCCATTATGGACCTCTTTAAAGTGCTTATATAATCTTGTATCGGCTAACTTTTTTCTATGCAAAGAATATGTTCCCTGATACAATCTTTTAACCCCTTAATGACCACAGCACTTTTCCATTTTCTGTCCGTTTGGGACCAAGGCTATTTTTACATTTTTGCGGTGTTTGTGTTTAGCTGTAATTTTCCTCTTACTCATTTACTCTACCCACACATATTATATATCGTTTTTCTCGCCATTAAATGGACTTTCTAAAGATACCATTATTTTCATCATATCTTATAATTTACTATAAAAAAAATTATAAAATATGAGGAAAACAATGGAAAAAACACACTTTTTCTAACATTGATCCCCAAAATCTGTTACATATCTACAACCACCAAAAAACTCCCATGCTAAATAGTTTCTAAATTTTGTTCTGAGTTTAGAAATACCCAATGTTTACATGTTCTTTGCTTTTTTTGCAAGTTATAGGGCCATAAATACAAGTAGCACTTTGCTATTTCCAAACCACTTTTTTTCAAAATTAGCGCTAGTTACATTGGGACACTGATATCTTTCAGGAATCCCTGAATATCCCTTGACATGTATATATTTTTTTTTAGAAGACATCCCAAAGTATTGATCTAGGCCCATTTTGGTATATTTCATGCCACCATTTCACCGCCAAATGCCATCAAATAAAAAAAATCGTTCACTTTTTCACAAATTTTAGGTTTCTCACTGAAATTATTTACAAACAACTTGTGCAATTATGGCATAAATGGTTGTAAATGCTTCTCTGGGATCCCCTTTGTTCAGAAATAGCAGACATATATGGCTTTGGCGTTGCTTTTTGGTAATTAGATGGCTGCCAAATGCCACTGCGCACCACACGTGTATTATGCCCAGCAGTGAAGGGGTTAATTAGGGAGCATGTAGGGAGCTTGCAGGGTTAATTTTAGCTTTAGTGTAGTGCAGTAGACAACCCCAAGTATTGATCTAGGCACATTTTGGTATATTTCATGCCACCATTTCACCGCCAAATGCGATCAAATTGAAAAAAACGCAAATATTTTTCACAATTTTATGTTTCTCACTGAAATTATTTACTAACAGCTTGTGCAATTATGGCACACATGGTTGTAAATGCTTCTCTAGGATCCCCTTTAATCAGAAATAGCAGTCATATATGACTTTGGCGTTGCTTTTTGGTAATTAGAAGGCCGCTAAATGCTGCTGCGCATCACACGTGTATTATGGCTAGCAGTGAAGGGGTTAATTAGGTAGCTTATAGGGAGCTTGCAGGGTTAATTTTAGCTTTAGTGTAGAGATCAGCCTCCCACCTGACACATCACACCCCCTGATCCCTCCCAAACAGCTGTCTTCCCTCCCCCACCCCACAATTGTCCCCGCCATCTTAAGTACTGGCAGAAAGTCTGCCAGTACTAAAATAAAAGTTTTGTTTTGTTTTAAAAAAAAATAATTCTGCTGTGTAGGACCCCCCCCCCCCTAAGCCCCAACCTCTCTGATCCCCCCCCCCAAACAGCTCTCTACCCCCCCTCCTCTGCCTTATTGTGCACCATATTGGGTACTGGCAGCTGTCTGCCAGTACCCAGTTTTAAATCAAATGTTTATTTTGAGTTTTTCTGTAGTGTAGCTGCCCCCCCTTAACACCCAACCCCCCACCCTCTCCCAGATCATTAATATTTTTTATTCCCACCCTCTCTCCCACTGAGTCCCACCTTGTGCCTCTTCAACTAAAAATGCTAACTTATGGCGTTTCACACGTGCACGCGCGCGCACGCTCCCGTGCACGCGCGCACGCAATCCCGCCCCCCTCCTCTACTGATGGCCACCCACTCGCCTCCCTGGACACGCTCCCACCCACCAACGATCATAGCCATCAATAGCCGATGCAGAGAGGGCCACAGAGTGGCTCTCTCTGCATCGGACTGCTTAAAAAAGTTATTGCAGGATGCCTCTATATCGAGGCATCACTGCAATAACATGAAAGCAGCTGGAAGCGATCAGGATCGCTTCCACTGCTTTCAAAGACCAAAGACGTGCAGGGTACGTCCTTGGTCGTTAAGGACATTTTTTTGGAGGACGTACCCTGCACGTCCTTGGTCATTAAGGGGTTAACATTCTTTTCGTTTCACCAAAATAAATCAGTTTGCAAGTGCATTGTAATATGTAGATCACTCCTTTCGTTGTGCATCTAATCAGATCTTTAATTACTAATTCGTCCTCTACATTCGGCAAGGTTAGGGTTAATTTTTTTGCAACTGTGTTGGCAGGCCTTACAAGAGTAAAAGGGATAAAAACCTGAAATTCTTTTTCCATACAGATCTTTATTTGTTTTATCTTTCTGTATCTGTGGTTTAAACTCACTTTGCATAGATCTAAAGTTCTTAGTTTTTCTGAATATCAGTTTTGGTGTTTGTGAGAGTTTATCTCCTATTACTGGATCAGCTTTGAGTATATGCCAGTGTCTTTTTTTGGATGTTTCTAATAGTTTCATAATCATCACTAAAATCTGTTTGTTGTCCTGTTGAAGCATTCTTTTGTTTATAGGATAATAGGGATTTTCTATCTGTATTTCTGGCTCTGATTACTGCTTTGTTAATAGTATCTTCTTCGTAACCTGTAGCTTTAAATTTATCGTTGAGGATTTCGATCTGATTTTCAAAGTCAGACATTCTTGAGCAGTTTCTTCTTATGTTAAAGATCGCATCAGGGAACATATATCTTTGCATAGAAAAAAAGTTAGATGATACAAGATTATATAAGCACTTTAAAGAGGTCCATAATGAACAAACTAAGGACTTACAATATTGGGGTATCCAAATAGTCAAAACTAATTGGAGGGGAGGAAATATAGATAAATGTCTCTTATTAAAAGAAGCAGAGTATATTTATAAATATAATACCCTGTACCCAGCAGGCCTCAATTCTGAAATGGATATTTCACCTTTCCTACTAGACTGAAAGCAATTTGTTTTTTTATGTCTTTGTTCTTAGTTTATCTTTGAAAGCAATTTGGTTTTTTATGTCTTTGTTCTTAGTTTATCTTTGAAAGATAAACCTCTACTATATCACCTATCCCACATACTTTTAAATATACACTTTTAAATTTACACTCTTGAATGAATATTTATCTAACACTATATAATATACACATGTTTAATTATGCATGTATTATTGTCACTTTATGACTAGTTGTTTGAGATAATGTATCTCTTATAGAAAAAATATGAAATGTTTTACATTGCCATTACCACCTTAAGATTGCCACCACTTGCATCTTTTCACTACCACCTTGAATTTCAATTAATTAATGGGACCAATGAAAAAGTTTGGCCTCTTTTAAAAAGCAAGCTTAGGACTGCCAGCTTTCATCTTGAAAAAGCCCTCATGGAGGGAGAAACCGGTTGATTATTTTCATGCAGTCAAAATTGTTTATAACTGTTTTAACTACTCTGTGGACAACAGAGTTTACATTGGACTTATAGGCGTAAGGATTGCCTACCCATATAAAGCTTGAATATAGTGAAAATCTGCTACCTTTATACCTATGCACGGGTGTTGTGCTAGAAGAAACATCTGAACTTTTTACCTAAGTCCGCTAAAGGATATACACTGTGAGTATCCAGCGTGCTGCTGCACTAAGAGCAGGATACTATTTTCATTACCTGATCGAAAAAAAACCCTGGAGTGTTTGAAATTGAGATTGTCCAATAGGACTGGAGCAGCTGAATAGACCAGTGACGTATGGTATAACGGCTGAGAAGGTACACACTGACGCCAAACAGCCTACACACCTAGCTGCGGTCCCTTAACTGTGACACTCGCAACATCAGGTATTTGGTTAAATACTTTAACATAAGGACTTATATGTCTACACTTCCTAAATTTGTATATATAGATTTATAAACTATAACTATTCGGGTTGAAATTTAAACTGACTGATATGTTTTGTAAAACACATTTTTTCTACTTTCTTAGTGGTGGCAATTATACATTGTAATATCCTATTTTTATTCCAATCGGAGACGTCCGTTTTTTTATTATATTGTTGCAAATTGTTTAGTAACATTTATTACTATAGAATTACACACTTGATACATTTGTTTCTATGTTCTGATTTTAGCTTATTTTAGTAATATAAAACTATTGCTTTTACTAGCTTGTGGTGTATAACTTTTTTGGTTCACCTCCTAATGTCTTTTTAACCTTTAGCTATTTAGCACTCCTAAGCATTTCTCTTTGATTTAGATTTCACCTGAGTGACAAATTTTTCCATTAAACTAAATATAACAAATTACCACACACCAAAGATGTGTTTAAAATAGTGAAAAACGAAAGTACAGCCAATTTGGCTGAGCGATTTAAACCAAGATCTGTGCAGGGAGTATATAACCCCTGGAAATTACTCTTCATCTGCACGATACTACCTTAGATAAGGTCTCTAATAAGATTTAGATTAAATAGGAACAATATTCAAAAGTTCCCAGCAAGACATCAGTTAACATATTAAGGGTATGATCATTTTGTAGTTTAAAGTTTCAAGAAAACAGGTAGGATATACTATAACCTGTGAAAAAGATGTTGGCATAATAAAACAATGTGAATCAAGAAAGTAGGCACCCTGCAAGGAGGCTGTAGTACAAATGAATAAGTATATTTCAATAACCCGGACCTCTTCTCAGCTTCAATGACAATAACGATGTGGCTTCACTCCCCCCCCTACCTCCGTAACCATAGAGAAATACCTTCTTGGGTGTAGCGTACTCCATACACTCTAGGGCTGATCCTATCTGGCACTGGGCTTACTTCCGACCTGCACGGTCCGATACTCGGCAAGACCCGGCGTTCACGGTGTACACGCTGGCTCCACTTGAAAATGAGGCTCCACTGACGTCGACGATGTCGTGCTTGCGATGGGGGGGGGGGGAGAGGCGATGCGAGGTCCTGGGCTGACTGCAAATAACCCGACCATGCGGGCACAGCGGTTCCGAAGCTGGTGTATAGGCAGGAACAAAACAGAAGAGGAACCGCTGTGTAAAAAGTAAATACTTTTATAGCATGCTATGACTATTATAGCATGCTATGACTACGGCCACCATGGCCGAAACATGTTAACAGCAGTTGTCTGTCTATATGCTTGGGTTGCATCCCAGTTTTAAGGATTTTTCCAATAAAGTATTTACTTTTTACACAGCGGTTCCTCTTCTGTTTTTTTCCGGCATAATAAAACATACATCAATTAAATAAATTTAGGGCTAAGCTATATGTTAGTGTCTCTTTGGACAGGTTGCATTTATCATAGAATGATCCAGAATATCTTTTGTCCAGAAGCCCTATTTTAAAGTGGTAGTTGTCCAATAGTTGAACAGATTCCAGCCCGGACTTGGGGTAATAATCAGATGAAGTTTTACCAATCAATAGGCCCAAAAAGAGATACGTTTTAAAGGGGCTATAGAAATGAATGCAAATAAGAAAAAAGTTATTGTTAAACCGTCCAGGAAATGAATTAATGTCCCCTACAGAGGAGAAAGGGCTTTTTGTGAATCTCTTAACAAGCCCAGCAAAACTAAACAGAATTGGTAGCAAAATTTCTGCTCATATAGCACAGTCTCATGTTTTGCACTTCAAGTGTAAGCTAGCAGAAATGAGTAAATACATATAAACTCTCTTTATAGGATGTGTAGAGGGAACCAAGTATACTTGCGAACAGTAATGACCTACGAGATGACTCCACAGGCAGGTAAGCAGCTTTATTAAGCATAAACCGTATTCTTTTTACCAGGGGATAATGGTAGCTTGAAAGTTATCCGTCACGCCACAAAGTATGGTTGTTAGGCCCAGATCACTCAAAGCCTTAATGTCCCCACCTCAAGCGGCCACTGGAAAACTAGCTGGAAAGTTTCCTTCGGTCAGGAGTCTCTCTGACAGGCAAGTGCTGTAATCAAGCCTCACAGTGTACTTTTCCCTTCAGCAGTCTCTGGGAGCGTGTACCACCACACCGTTGTTGTGTGGAGCGGACTTCCACCGTAAGCAACAATTGGCTCAGTGCCCAAAACTAGCACTCCTAGCGGTGGATGCCAAGGGGCTGTCGGACGGGGAGTGATCCTCGAGGCATGGTTCTCCTGAAAGCAACTACAGAGCTACGTGACTCAGGTGCCCCTCCTCCACAGGAAATCCATCCCAATTAATGACTCAACCAGTCATGCCCCGTAGTCCGTACACATGTTTTGCATGCATAATTTTGCTATATCCCCAATATATAAATTACTACTACAATCCAGGTTTCCCAAGTCACAACAAGAACTTATGAACACTTGGAACAAACAAGTAACCAGAATACATTCAATTTACACAATATACAATAGTCTAAAACTGACCTGGTCGGCTACCTAAGCAGCAGATATCATAGAAACATAGATATTGACGGCAGATAAGAGCCATGGGCCCAGCAAGTCTGCCCGACCTTACCTAACAGTATAAACTTATCTAGTTCGTAGGATAGCCCTATGCTTGTCCCATGCATTTTTAAAGTCCCCCACAGTGTTTGTTGCTACTACCTCTTGAGGAAGTTTATTCCATAAATCAATCACTCTTTCTGTAAAGAAGTGCTTCCTCAAATTACTCCTGAATCTACTACCCTTTAGCTTGAGCTCATGACCCCTTGTTCTTGAATTTTCCATTTTATGTAAAATACCCACAGCCTCAGTTTTACTAAACCCTTTAATGTACTTGAAAGTTGCTATCATATCACCTCTTTCCCTTCTCTCCTCTAAGCTATACATATTTAGGTCATTGAGCCTATCCTGGTAAGTTTTATTTTTTAGACCATGTACCATTTTGGTAGCCCTCCTTTGCACAGATTCAAGTTTGTTAATATCCTTCTGAAGATATGGTCTCCAGAACTGCACACAATACTCAAGATGAGGCCTAACTAATGATCTATAAAGTGGCATAAGAACCTTACTATTTCTGCTGCAAATACCTCTACCAATACATCCAAGCATTCTGCTAGCCTTACTCGCTGCATTACTACATTGTTTACTAAGTTTTAAATCATCTGAAATAATAATTCCCAAGTCCTGTTCCTCGTCTGTAACAGTCAGTAAAGTGTCATTGAGTCTGTAATTAACATTTGGATTTTTCTTCCCTAAATGCATTATTTTACACTTTGCTGTGTTAAACTTTAGATCCCAGTCGTTTGTCCAATCCTCCAATTTTTGTATATCACTTCTCATTTTGTCTACCCCCCCTGGAACATCCACTCTGTTGCAAATTTTTGTATCATCTGCAAAGAGACATACTTTCCCCTGTAGCCCTTTGCTGATATCGTAGATAAATATGTTAAACAAAACAGGCCCCAGAACTGACCCCTGAGGAACACCACTAGTAACAGCCCCCTCTGCTGAATGAACTCCATTTACTAAGACACTTTGTTTTCTGTCCTTAAGCCAGATATCAGAGAATCTCAGCTTAGAGTTTTATACCAAGACTACCTTACCCCTAATAGACTGAGGAAATGGAGATAGGACTTCTCCAATGTCTCTGGAAAATGTTCTTTTCCAGACTATGACTTTTTAAATTTTCTCTGGTACTGCGCTAAAGTCCGGAGATACTGGTGCCATGTCTCTATCTGGCTTTCTAAAGTGATGTGTCAACCGCTGTCCCTCCGACTCCCACACATACTACTTCTTGACCAACTACCATGTGCAGGACGTGACTAGAAGCTACTAGTATATTACTAGCTAGGAAATGTATATTCTGTAAATGGCTCCACAAGGAAGCACCCACTATTGTGTTTTTGAAACAAAAACAAATAATGTTGAAATATGTAATATATGAACAATTTGATACTATCTTTGATGTTTACTCAAGAGTCCGACGCTTCCTTGAGAAATGTATTTTTTTTTTAGTTCTACCAACTAGGCGACAACTCTTAACTCCTTTTAAGAACACAATATACATGCTTGAGGCAAATATCAGAGGAGAATGGAACATATGGGGAAACTAATATGGAGAATATCCATTTACTTAACTTCACGAGCGAGACTTGATGATTTCTCACAGCTTTATTAAGTTTGTAAGGATTGTTTATGTATATATATTATGTGTGTATATATATATATATATTTATATATTTAATTTATTATTATTAAAAATGAAAATGTCAAACGGTTGGTTAAATTTCACTATTAAAAGTTGGGGAAACCCAATGGGACTTGATGGACACTGGAGGTCAACATCTGAGTGCTTTGCTGCCCTTACTATATACTGTATATCATTAATCATCTATATTGTCCTGTCTAAGACCAATATCCTATTTACTGTAGCTAACTGCTTGATATTTAATAAATAAAAGTAAAAAAAAAAAGATTTACCTTTTGTGTCTTGTTGCTGTGCTATTTGTGCGAAAGAGACCTGGGGCACGATCCGATATGCAGCGTAGTTTGCGGCACAAGCGAGGGAACCCCAGCCGCCCGCAGTTTCAGCTCGCAACTAGAGCTATCCTATATACGGCGCCGTCAGATGCTAAAGTGCCGTAAGTCTGACAAACCAGCGAAGTCCAGAAATCTGCGTAAGTACAAATTTCTGGAGTCGCCAGTGACTTACAGCACTTTAGAACCTGCCGGCACCTACAAAACCTGACTAAAGTATGAAATCGCCCGCACTGTCTAACACGCCTCCTAAACATAGCCCGACACGTCTAACCCTCTATCCGCTATCCCCTTTCACTATCCTAACAATAAAAAATGTATTAACCCCTAAACCGCCACTCCCGGACCCCGCCGCCACCTAATAAAGTTATAAACCCCTAAACCGCCGCTCCCGGACCCCGCCACCAGCTATATTAAATCTATAACCCCCTAATGTGAGCCGCCATCTACCTTACCTACCCCCTAAAGTGAGCCCCTACCCTGCCGCCATCTACCTTACTTACCCCCTAAAGTGAGCCCCTACCCCGCCGCCATCTACCTTACCTACCCCCTAAAGTGAGCCCCTACCCCACCGCCATCTATTTTAAAATTATTAACCCCTAATCTAATCCCCCTACCCCGCCGCCAGCTATATTAAATTATTTAACCCCTAAAATACTAAACTATCCCTACCACTAAACCTAAGTCTAACCCTACAAATAGCCCTGAAAAGGGCTTTTTGCGTGGCATTACCCCAAAGTAAACTGCTCTATTGCCAGCCCTTAAAAGGGCTTTTTGTGGCGCATGCCCCAAAGAATTCAGCTCTTTTACCAGCCCTTAAAAGGTCTTTTGGCGGGGCTTTGTCACAAAGTAAACTGCTCTTTTGCATCTAATCTAAATCCCCCTACACTGCGGCCACCTATAATAAATGTATTAACCCCTAATTTAATCCCCCTACACCGCCGCCGCCTATATTAAACACATTAACCCCTAATCTAATCCCCCTACACCGCCGCCAGCTATATTAACTATATTAACCCTAATTATATTAGGGTTAATATAGTTATTATATTATATATATGAACTATATTAACCCTAATTATATTAGGGTTAATATAGTTAATATAGTTATTATATTATATATATATTAACTATATTAACCCTAATTATATTAGGGTTAATATAGTTAATATTGCTATTATATTATCTATATATTAAGTATAATAACCCTATCTAACTCTAACATCCCTAACTAAACTCTTTTTAAAATAAATCTAATATTAATAATATTAATTAAAATATTCCTATTTAAATCTAAATACTTACCTATAAAATAAACCCTAAGATAGCTACAATGTAATTAATAATTACATTGTAGCTATTTTAGGGTTTATATTTATTTTACAGGTAACTTGGTATTTATTTATTTTTTATTTTTTTTTAAAAGAATTTTTATTTGGTTTTAGAATAAGAGGTAACATTTGGGGACTCGCAGGACCCCTGATCTAGCATTCACAAACAAAAGGATCGGACACGCAGGTCCGGTTGCAATAGCTGTTCAAACATTGATATATCGTAGATAAATTGCAGGGAAAGGTAACACTTGGGGACTCACAGGTCCCCTGTTCAAACATACACAAACAAAAGGATCGGACACGCAGGTCCGGTTGCAATAACTGTTCAAACATTGATATATCACAAATAAATTGCAGGGATATGTGGTGAAAATAATTCACCAAGGTGGAACCCTAGTGTGGGCTCTAGAAATAAGGGGGGGGGGGGAGGGGTGATAATTATAGATTAGATTTAAATCCAGAGACAAGTAACATGCACCCTGTGTCTAGTATATACTCTACTCAGCACTTATTGAGCTTAACACCCACTACACCTGGCCCTCATTACACCTAGCACATGCCGTACCCAGCACACATTCACTGTACTTCACTCATTGTATTTAGCATAAACCATACCCAGCGCACACAGTTCCCAGCACATAATATACCTAGCACACACTGTACTTAACCTGAATTGTACCCAGCATACCCTGTACCTGGCACACCTCATACCTAGCACCCATTGTACCCAACACGCATAGTACCTGGAACCTACTGTACCTAGCTCACACAATGCTCAGCACACACAGCACCCGGCACCCACCTAGCCTAGCACACACAGTACCCAGCACACAATGAACCAAGCATTCACCGTAGCCAGCACTCATTGCATCTAGTGCGCTCTGCACCTAGCACACACTGTACCTAGCACCCACGGTACTTCGTTCAAACTGTACCTAGCCCATGCCGTACCTAGCACACATTGGACCTAGCACACATTGGACCTAGCACACATTGGACCTAGCACACATTGGACCTAGCACACATTGGACCTAACACACATTGGACCTAGCACACATTGGACCTAGCACACACTGTACCTAGCACACATTGTACCTAGCACACATTGTACCTAGCACACATTGTACCTAACAAACATTGTACCTAGCAAACATAGTGCCTAACACACATTGTACCTAGCACACATTGTACCTAGCACACATTGTACCTAGCACACATTGTACCTAGCCCATGCCGTACCTAGCACACATTGTACCTAGCGCACATTGGACCTAGCACACATTGGACCTAAACACACGGTACCTAGCACACACGGTACCTAGCTCACGTCGTACCTAGCACACGCCGTACCAGGCACCCCCCTTGCCTGGCACATGCAGTACCTAGCACCCATTGAACCTAGCACACACTGTACCTAGCACACACTGTACCTAGCACTTATTGTACCTAGCACACATTGTACCTAGCACACATTGTACCTAGCACACATTGTACCTAGCACACACTGTACCTAGCACACACTGTACCTAGCACACACTGTACCTAGCACACATTGTACCTAGCACACACGGTACCTAGCACACGCGGCACCTAGCACACACTGCACCTAGCACACACGGCACCTAGCACACATTGTACCTAGCTCACGCCGTACCTAGCACACGCCGTACCCAGCACTCCCCTTGCCTGGCACATGCAGTACCTAGCACACACTGAACCTAGCACACACTGTACCTAGCACACACTGTACCTAGCACACATTGTACCTAGCACACATTGTACCTAGCACACATTGTACCTAGCACACACTGTACCTAGCACACACTGTACCTAGCACACATTGTACCTAGCACACACTGTACCTAGCACACATTGTACCTAGCACACATTGTACCTAGCACACACGGTACCTAGCACACGCGGCACCTAGCACACACGGCACCTAGCCTACACGGCACCTAGCACACATTGTACCTAGCTCACGCCGTACCTAGCACACGCCGTACCCAGCACTCCTCTTGCCTGGCACATGCAGTACCTAGCACACACTGAACCTAGCACACACTGTACCTAGCACACATTGTACCTAGCACACACTGTACCTAGTACACATTGTACCTAGCACACATTGTACCTAGCACACATTGTACCTAGCACACATTGTACCTAGCACACATTGTACCTAGCACACACGGAACCTAGCACACACGGAACCTAGCACACACGGCACCTAGTACACACGGTACCTAGCACAGACGGCACCTAGCTCACACGGTACCTAGCACACATTGTACCTAGCACACGCCGCACCAGGCACCCCCCTTGCCCGGCACATGCAGTACCTAGTACACATTGAACCTAGCAAACATTGTACCTAGCACACATTGTACCTAGCACACATTGTACCTAGTACACATTGTACCTAGCACACACAATACCTAGCACACACGGTACACTATACCCAGCGCACATTATACCTAGCGCACATTGAACCTAACACTCATTGTACCTAGCACACATGATACCCAGCACACACCAACCTAGCACATACTGTACACATAGTATCCAGAACACACAGTACCCAGCACGCACTGTACCTAGCACACACTGTACCTAGCACACATTGTACCTAGAACACACTGAACCTAACACACAGCACCTAATATATATAGAACCAAACGCTCACAGTACCTAGCACACACAGTACCTAGTAATAAGCGTCAACATTGGTGTTAGCAAATATTATGGAAAAGTCAAGTTGGCAGATTTCTTCTAATACCCTAAACAAAATCTATGATGTTGTGCTAGAGATGAACATAGCATATTCCTAAGTTTAGTGACTGCTGGAAAAAAGAGAGTGCACCCATCTAATAATTCTAAGGGGGATTAAGACAGGGTTAGGAATTTTCCATCTCTTTGCTAAGACCTAACAAGAGGTGATGAAAAGAAATCTGTGCTATACAAATCTGTTAACATTTGAACGCATGTCTTATAAGTATTGAGGATAAAATGTGACATTGCAAGCTCGGATTATGAGTATAATACAGGCTGCAAATAAACTAGCGTGCTCAACATTTATATCTATAAACGGTTAATGAAAGAAAATAAAAGGGTTTTGAACAATCATTTCCCAAGCAAGCTAGATCATTAAGAACACAAATGACTGTATATACTCATATGGAATGTCCTATCCGGTCAGGATGTCTAAACTTTAAAAGACCTTTTATGAAATAGTCACTGTAGTCTCACTCTTCCGTCTGTCCCACCATGTTAGGCTACTGCATGAGGGGTCTCCTGGATCCCAAGATTGTCCTGATGTTTTAGAGGAAAGCGAAGTGTTTACATATGTATACTCATTGCGATGGTTCTGGGGTTCCCCCATCTCAGAGAGTGCAGTTAATAAGTAGTGTTGCGGTATTGAAGCTCGATAGTTGCTCTTATAGGATCTGCATCTAGGCCACGGTTACACCACTCTAGCCCGGCTTAAAGTGAAGTTGATTTTATTTTGCGTTTATGCTGAGGCATAGCCAAGAGGGAAGACATAAAAAGATTTCTCACTTTGCACTTTTAAGTATGAACGCAGCTATGATCAAGGCTGCACAAGTACTGGCTGATGTTTGATCGGCAGTAATTCACTGTCGTTTATTTGTCTATCCAGATCGGGAAAAATTATCTCTGCAGCGTCCTGTTAATTGCTCTGATTACTGCTGTGATGAGCTCAGCTGGGCTCCGGAGCGGATCCCCGACCCTCCGGAGCAGGAGAAGATGGTTTGCTGTAGCTGATGCAGTGCAGAGTGTAGCATGTATGAACCGAGATTGTTGAGCAGAGCCTTTAGGTATTTGCAGCTGTAAGGCCTCCTAAGTCCGGACCGATGCACCAAAATGCCTCAGGCAATCACAGTTCAGACATAGATTTTGTTCCTAAGGCGCTGAACAAGGACAAAATTCGCAGAGCTACCCCTTGCAGGAAGAATTAGCTTGTTTAGAGTGTTTTTGTAATTTTTTATGGAGGAGCTCTGCCCTTTTTTAATGGAATGCCGTTTATGACTTCTGTCCTGTAGCGTGTCTGAGTACAACCGTATTAAGTCAGATCACCCACTCTGCATACTTCTGTGTGCCTATGTGATCTATTATGTGCCTCCCATCACCAATCTCCTTATTAGTCACCCTCCGGTATAGGCTTACATGCCCTGTATGTGCCTTTCACTGGAATGCCGGTTTATAATGTCGGAATGTACTTGCAGTCAGAAGATGGTTCTCCCGGACATCCCGAGGTGCTGTGTCTGCATCCTGCAGGCAAATGGACTCCTCCGTTCTTCCAGAGCAGTAACGTTAGTTATATTTTTTTGTAGTTCCATGCGCTGTCCTTGGATGCTGCAGGGCTTAGTATAACGGGCAAATGGCATTAGTGTTGTGTCCATAGTTAGCCCAATTTTGTTGTCAGGAGCTGCAGTGTTCCCAACTGTAAGTAAAAGAGAGTGCATAGGATAGTTCACTGAATAACAATAAAAAGCAGATACGATCCAAGATGGCGGTTCGTGCCGCACTGATATCCCAGTTGTCACTCTGATCTTCGTGGTAGGGTATTGACTATCTCCGTTACTTGATGTTCCAGATAGGTTGGACCGCATCCTGGACATGGATTTTAGTAGATGCATGCAAATAAGGCTTTTCACATGCCCATAATAGTAGTTTATTCTGCCGAGGATCAGGAGCTCCGAAGATACACATCTTGCCGCTCTGGCTGCTGGCTCCGCCCCCCCTTGGTATTTATTTTAACTAGGTACAATAGCTATTAAATAGTTAATAACTATTTAATAGCTACCTAGTTAAAATAATTACCAATTTATCTGTAAAATAAATCCTAACCTAAGTTACAAATACACCTACACTATCAATAAATTAAATAAACTACAAAATATCTAAACTAAAATACAATAAAATAATCTAAACTAAATTACACAAAATAAAAAAATAAAAAAAAGATTTTTAAGCTAATTACACCTATTCTAAGCCCCCTAATAAAATAATAAAGCCCCCAAAATAAAAAAAAATTCCATGCCCTATTCTAAATTAAAAAAGTTAGCTCTTTTACCTTACCAGCCCTTAAAAGGGCCTTTTGCGGGGCATGCCCCAAAGAAAACTGCACTTTTGCCTGAAAAAAACAACATACCACCCCCCAACATTACAACCCACCACCCACATACCCCTAATCTAACCCAAACCCCCCTTAAATAAACCTAACACTACCCCCCTGAATATCTCCCTACCTTGTATTCACCCAGCCGAGCAGAACTCTTCATCCGATCCGGGCGATGTCTTCAATCAAGCTGCAGAGAGTCTTCTTCCATTCGGCGATGTCTTCAAGCAAGCGGCAGAGAGTCTTCTTCCGTCCGGTGATGTCTTCCAGCAAAGCGGCATCTTCAATCTTGTTTCTTCGCTCCTCCGCCGCGGAGCATCCATCCGGCACGAGGACTTCTCGACGAATGAGGTTCCTTTAAATGACGTCATCCAAGATGGCGTCCGTCGAATTCCGATTGGCTGATAGGATTCTATCAGCAAATCGGAATTAAGGTAGAAAAATCTGATTGGCTGATTGAATCAGATTCAAGTTCAATCCGATTAATAATTTAATATAATTAGGGTTAAGATAGCTGGCGGCGGTGTAGGGGGATTTGATTAGAGGTTAATGTGTTTAATATAGGTGGCGGCGGTGTAGGGGGATTAAATTAGGGGTTAATACATTTATTATAGGTGGCCACGGTGTCGGGGGATGTAGATTAGATGCAAAAGAGCAGTTTACTTTGTGACAAAGCCCCGTCAAAAGCCCTTTTAAGGGCTGGTAAAAGAGCTGAATTCTTTGGGGCATGCCCTGCAAAAAGCCTTTTTAAGGGCTGGCAATAGAGCAGTTTACTTTGGGGTAATGCCACGCAAAAAGCCCTTTTCAGGGCTATTTGTAGGGTTAGACTTAGGTTTAGTGGTAGGGATAGTTTAGTATTTTTATGGGTTAAATAATTTAATATAGCTGGCGGCAGGGTAGGGGGATTAGATTAAGGGTTAAATAATTTAATATAGCTGGCGGCGAGGTAGGGGGATTAGATTAGGGGTTAAATAATTTAATATAGGTGGTGGCGGGGTAGGGGGATTAAATTAGGGGTTAATAATTTTAAAATAGATGGCGGCGGGGTAGGGGCTCACTTTAGTGGGTAGTTTAATATAGTTGGCGACGGTGTAGGGGGATCACATTAGGGGGTAGTTAATGTAGGTGGAGGTGGGGTCCGGGAGCGGCGGTTTAGGGGTTAAATATTTTATTAGGGATTGCGGCGGGGGATCGCGGTTGACAGGTAGATAGACATTGCGCATGCGTTAGGTGTTAGGTTTTACTTAGCAGATCGCGGTTGACAGCTAGATAGACATTGCTCATGCGTTAGGTGTTAGGTTTATTTTGTAGCTAGTTTAGTGAGTTACGGGGCTCCGATACACAACGTAAGGCTTACTATGGCTGCTTTTTGTGGTGAGGTGAAAATGGAGTAAGATTTCTCCATTTTCGCCACGTAAGTCCTTACGCTGTATATTGGATACCAAACTGCGCTGGTTTGGTATACCTGCCTATGGCCCAAAAAACTACGGGCGACGGCAGAAATATACGAGCGTAACTTCTAGGTTACGCCTTATATAGGATACCAAACCAGCGCAAAATTCAGCGTCGCCGGCATTTGCGGGCGACGCTGCATATCGGATCGGGCCCCTGAATGTAAGTCTCTGTAAGTCCCTCAGTCTTTTCTGATCTTAGTTTTAAAATTTTCAAATATGTGTAGATATTATAGCAACGTACTCATACAAAGAGCACATTTCAAGGTCATTGAGTCTAGCGGGTATTTTGTACTCTGCATTACATATTATCTTGAATGTATCAGGGAAGCGAGACGATCCAACAGTGTATATGTACATCATACAGAAGCGCAGTAAATGATGGTTTTGAAATCCTTTCAATATTCACTAGAGACAGTAGTTAAACACATTTTACCAACTAAGCTGTCTATTGTGAATTTAAATAAAAATATCCATCACTAAACAATGAAAATTCTAATTTGTATGTGTGAATGTATTCTATATTGTTATCTTTTAGTTGTTTTTTTTTTTACATTTACACAATGTGCTGTTTTGGGAATAGTTTCTTATTTTTGCCTTACTGAAAAGAAGAAAGAAGGCTTTATCAGAAAATGTTCTAATGCATCAGACTATTTTCTTACTTCATTATCAAGTTAAATACATAGTTAAAGTTGCATTCTAGCCTAGAACTCTGCAGGTGTTAAAATCATAAGTAAAATTCCACTTGGATCCTGCAAGCATCACAACTCATAGCTGGTGATTGGTAGGTTGTGCGACTACAGCTCCTGATTGGCTTCCTTACTGTGAGCTGCTTAGGAGCTGCAATGCTCCCAAGTGGAATTTCACTTTTGTATTTATAATTCTGGGGCCAGTGATAAAAACATTGCATGCAATAACAAAAGCATGCAATCAGCAATCAGCATGCCATAGCAGCTGAGCCAATCATGGCAGCCTATATAAATAACCCTTTAGCAGGGGTTAAACACATAAGTATAGGTAAGAAATAGAAAATGTGATTATTGTTGATTTATGCCCCTTTAAATTGTGTCAGCAAAGGCAGTTGGGTATGAAGTTAAGTAAAATGTGGTATTTGATAACATCAGTTGTGTGCAGGTAAAACCATACAGCATATTGCTGTTAGATACACTGTGTTTTTGAAGCGTTGTACCAAATATACAGCTTCATATTTTGAGTTAAATACAGGTTAATGTTTAATACGTATCACAATAGTTGCAGATAGACTGAGATGCTTGAAATAGTTGTTTAATTAAACTTACTTTTTAACAATGAGAAAGTTAAAGGCTCAACTATTTCTAAACAGTCCATTTTATTTTGTAGAAAATATTCTCAAATTGAAAACCTCTGAAACTGCAAAATAGGCCACACTAATTAAAACTCATTCTAAATATGTTACTTATACAAGATTGTAATAATGACGGGATTATTAAAAGGAATATTAGCATATCACTACAAGTATAGTAAACCGACACAAAGAAATATAGATTTATTTCATGTAATTGGCAAGAGTCAATGAGCTAGTGACGTATGGGATATACATTCCTACCAGGAGGGGCAAAGTTTCCCAAACCTCAAAACGCCCACAAATACACCCCCCACCACACCCACAACTCAGTTTTTACAAATTTTGCCTCCTATGGAGGTGGTGAAGTAAGTTTGTGCTAGATTTCTACGTTGATATGCGCTTCTCAGCATGCTGAAGCCCGGTTCCTCTCAGAGTGCAGTGAATGACAGAGAGATGTGAAGGGAGTATTACCTATTGAATGCAGTGGTCATCCTAACGGGGATCTATTTCATAGGTTCTCTGTTATTGGTCGTATAGATTCATCTCCTACCTCCCTTTTCAGATCGACGATATACTCTTAAATACCATTACCTCTACTGATTCTGGTTTCAGTACTGGTTTGGTTGTTTTCTTTATGTAGATGAGTATCTTTTAGTAAGTATGTTTTCTTTTACTCTCAGCTATGGTTTGGCACTTTATATGTAAAGTTCTAAATATATGTTTTATACTTATATTTGCCATGATTCAGGTTAATCAGTATATTTCCTTCTTACAAACTTTCAGTTTCATTTTGGGAAATGCATATGAAAAAATTATTTCTTACTTGAAAATTTTTCAATTTACTTTCTTTTCTAAATTACGGGCTGTTAGGCTCGCGGGAGCGCAAAATGCTATGATTTATTGCATAATTTTTGGCGCGAGAATTACATTTGTTGACGTAATGACATAATTTCCGGCGTCTTAGTTGGCGCCGAGAGTTTTTCACGTTGTTGCGTCATCTATGACGCTCGTGTTTGTTGCAGATGTTTTTTGCGCCAAAAAATATTTTGTCAGTTGGGCGTCTTACTTGGCGCCAGATTTTTTACGTTACTTAAGTCATTATTTCTTTTTGCTTCTGGTTTCCAGAGGCTTAATCTGTTTGCATTTTTCCCATTCCTGAAACTGTCATATAAGGAAATTGATAATTCTGCTGTATATGTTGTTTTTTCTATTACATATTGCAAGATGTCTCAAGCTGACCCTGTTTCAGAATCTACTACTGGAATCCTGCTGCCTGATGTCGGTTCTACCAAAGCTAAGTGCATTTGTTGTAAACTTGTGGTAACTGTTCCTCCGGCTGTAGTTTGTGTTAGTTGTCATGATAAACTTTCAAAAGCAGACAATATTTCCATTAGTAGTAATCCATTACCTGTTGTTGTTCCTTCAACATCTAATGTTCAGGATATTCCTGTTAATGTGAGAGAATTTGTTTCTAATTCTATTCAGAAGGCTCTGTCTGTTATTCCACCTTCTAATAAACGTAAAAGGTCTTTTAAAACCTCATAAATTCGATGAATTTTTAAATGACCGACAGCATTCTGATCTATCTATCTCTGATGAGGATCTATCTGGTTCACAAGATTCTGCCTCAGATATTGACACTGACAAAACTTCATATTTATTTAAAATGGATTATATTCATTCTTTATTAAGAGGTGTTGATTGCATTAGATATGGAGGAGACTAGTCCTCTTGATATTAAAACCAGTAAACGTTTAAATTCGTTTTTTAAACTTCATGTAGTTATTCCAGAGGTTTTTCCAGTTCCTGATGCTATTTCAGATGTAATTTCTAGGGAATGGAATAGTCTGGGTACTTCATTTACTCCTTCAAGGTTTAAGAAACTGTACCCTTTGCCAACTGATAGATTGGAGTTTTGGGAAAAGATCCCCAAAGTTGATGGGGCTATATCTACTCTTGCAAAGTGTACTACTATTCCTACGGCAGATAGTACTTCTTTTAAATATCCTTTAGATAGGAAGCTTGAATCTTATCTAAGGAAGGCTTATTTATGTTCAGGTCATCTTCTTAGGCCTGCTATTTCTTTGGCTGATGTTGCTGCGGCTTCAACTTTTTGGTTGGAAACCTTAGCGGAACAAGTACCAGATTCTAATGTGTATAGCATTGTTAAGCTAATTCAACATGCTAATAATTTCATTTGTGATGCCATTTTTGATATCATTAGAATTTATGTCAGGTATATGTCTTTAGCTATTTTAGCTAGAAGAGCTTTATGGCTTAAATCTTGTAATGTGGATATGACTTCTAAGTCAACATTGCTATCTCTTACTTTCCAAGGTAATAAATTATTTGGTTCTCAGTTGGATTCTATTATTTCAACTGTCACTGGGGGGAAGGAAGCCTTCTTGGCTCAGGATAAAAAATCTAAGGGTAAATTTAGGGCTGCTAACCGTTTTCGTTCCTTTCGTCAGAATAAGGAACAGAAACCTGACCCTTCCCCTAAAGGAACGGTTTCCAATTGGAAGCCTTCTCCAGTCTGGAATAAATCCAAGCCTTTTAGAAAATCAAAATCAGCCCCCAAGTCAGCATGAAGGTGCGGCCCTCATTGCAGCGCAACTGGTAGGGGGCAGACTAAGATTTTTCAAAGATGTGTGGATCAATTCAATCCAAAATCATTGGATCCAGAACATTATTTCTCAAGGATACAGAATAGGTTTCAAGGTAAGACCGCCTGTGAGAAGTTTCTTTCTCTCACGCATTCCAGTGAACCCAGTAAAGGCTCAGGCTTTCTTGAAGTGTGTTTCAGACCTGAAGTTATCCGGGGTAATTGTGCCAGTTCACTTTCCGGAACGGGGTCTGGGGTTTTATTCAAATCTGTTTATTGTTCCAAAGAAAGAGAATTCTTTCAGACCAGTTCTGGATCTAAAAATTTTGAATCGTTATGTAAGAATACCAACATTCAAAATGGTGACTATAAGGACTATTCTGCCTTTTGTTCAGCAAGGGCATTATATGTCCACAATAGACTTACAGGATGCATATCTTCATATTCCGATTCATCCAGATCACTATCAGTTCCTGAGATTCTCTTTTCTAGACAAGCATTACCAATTTGTTGCTCTTCCTTTTGGCTTAGCAACAGCTCCAAGGATCTTTTCGAAGGTTCTCGGTGCCCTTCTCTCTGTAATCAGAGAGCGGGGTATTGCGGCGTTTCCTTATTTGGACAATATCTTGGTACTTGCTCAGTCTTTACATTCTGCAGAATCTCACACGAATCGACTTGTGTTGTTTCTTCAAAGACATGGTTGGAGGATCAATTTACCAAAAAGTTCCTTGATTCCTCAGACAAGGATAACCTTTTTAGGATTCCAAATAGATTCAGTATCCATGACTTTGTCTCTAACAGACAAGAGACGTCTGAAATTGGTTTCAGCTTGTCGGAACCTTCAGTTTCAATCATTCTCTTCAGTAGCTTTGTGCATGGAGGTTTTAGGTCTCATGACTGCAGCATCGGACGCGATCCCCTTTGCTCGTTTTCACATGAGACCTCTTCAGCTTTGTATGCTGAGCCAATGGTGCAGGGATTATACAAAGATATCACAATTAATATCCTTAAATCCCAATATTCGACTATCTCTGACTTGGTGGTTAGATCACCATTGTTTAGTTCAAGGGGCATCTTTTGTTCATCCAACCTGGACTGTGATCAAGGGGTTTGGAAATCTCAAGAGGCGAGATTACCAATCAATATTTTGGAACTCCGTGCGATTCTCAGAGCTCTTTCGTTTTGGCCTCTTCTGAAGAGAGAACAGTTTATTTGTTTTCAGACAGACAATGTCACAACCGTGGCATATGTCAATCATCAAGGTGGAACTCACAGTCCTCAAGCTATGAAAGAAGTATCTTGGATACTTGCATGGGCGGAATCCAGCTCCTGTCTAATTTCTGCGGTCCATATCCCAGGTATAGACAATTGGGAAGCGGATTATCTCAGTCGCCAGACTTTACATCCAGGGGAGTGGTCTCTTCACCCAGATGTATTTTTTCAGATTGTTCAGATGTGGGGGCTTCCAGAGATAGATCTCATGGCCTCTCATCTAAACAGGAAACTTCCCAGGTATCTGTCCAGGTCCAGGGATCCTCAGGCGGAAGCAGTGGATGCGTTGACACTTCCTTGGAGTTATCAACCTGCTTATATCTTTCCGCCTCTAGTTCTTCTTCCAAGAATGATTTCCAAAATAATAATGGAGCATTCATTTGTACTGCTGGTGGCTCCAGCATGGCCACACAGGTTTTGGTATGTGGATCTTGTTCGGATGTCCAGTTACCAACCTTGGCCACTTCCGTTAAGGCCAGAACTTCTATCTCAAGGTCCATTTTTCCATCAGGATCTCAAATCATTACATTTGAAGGTATGGAGATTGAACGCTTAGTGCTTAGTCATAGAGGTTTCTCTGACTCAGTGATTAATACTATGTTGCAGGCTCGTAAATCTGTGTCTAGGAAGATTTATTACCGAGTTTGGAAGACTTACATTTCATGGTGTTCTTCTCATAAATTCTCTTGGCATTCTTTTAGAATTCCTAGAATTTTACAGTTTCTTCAGGATGGTTTAGATAAGGGTTTGTCTGCAAGTTCCTTAAAAGGACAAATCTCTGCTCTTTCTGTCCTGTTTCACAGAAAAATTGCTAATCTTCCTGATATTCATTGTTTCTTATCAAGCCTGTCATTAAATCAATCTCTCCTCCTTGGAGTCTTAATTTGGTTTTGAAAGCTTTACAGGCTCCTCCGTTTGAGCCTATGCATTCTCTGGTCATTAAATTACTTTCTTGGAAAATATTGTTCCTTTTGGCCATCTCTTCTGCTAGAAGAGTTTCTGAATTATCTGCTCTTTCTTGTGAGTCTCCATTTCTGATTTTTCATCAGGATAAGGCGGTCTTGCGGACTTCATTTAAATTTTTACCTAAGGTTGTGAATTCCAACAACATTAGTAGAGAAATTGTTGTCCCTTCATTGTGTCCTAATCCTAAGAATTCTCTGGAAAGATCTTTACATTCTTTGGATGTGGTAAGAGCTTTGAAATACTATGTTGAAGCTACTAAAGATTTCAGAAAGACTTCTAGTCTATTTGTTATCTTTTCTGGTTCTAGGAAAGGTCTGAAAGCTTCTGCCATTTCTTTGGCATCTTGGTTAAAGCTTTTGATTTATCATGCTTATTTGGAGTCGGGTAATCCCCGCCTCAGAGGATTACGGCTCATTCTACTAGGTCAGTTTCTACTTCCTGGACTTTTAAGAATGAAGCTTCTGTTGATCAGATTTGCAAAGCAGCAACTTGGTCTTCTTTGCATACTTTTACTAAATTCTACCATTTTTATGTTTTTTCTTCTTCGGAAGTAGTTTTTGGTAGAAAAGTACTTCAGGCAGCTGTTTCAGTTTGATTCCTCTGCTTATAATTTCAGTTTTTTTCATTATAAAATTAAAACTTTTGATTTGGGTTGTGGATTAATTTTTCAGCGGAATTGGCTGTCTTTATTTTTATCCCTCCCTCTCTAGTGACTCTTGCGTGGAGTTCCACATCTTGGGTATTTGCTATCCTATACTTCACTAGCTCATGGACTTTTGCCAATTACATGAAAGAAAACATAATTTATGTAAGAATTTACCTAATAAATTAATTTCTTTTATATTGGCAAGAGTCCATGAGGCCCACCCTTTTTATGGTGGTTATGATTTTTTTGTATAAAGCACAAATATTCCAATTCCTTGTTGATGCTTTCGCTCCTTTCTTATCACCCCACTTCTTGGCTATTCGTTGAACTGAGTTGTGGGTGTGGTGGGGGTGTATTTGTGGGCGTTTTGAGGTTTGGGAAACTTTGCCCCTCCTGGTACGAATGTATATCCCATACGTCACTAGCTCATGGACTCTTGCCAATATGAAAGAAATGAATTTATCAGGTAAATTCTTACATAAATTATGTTTTATTTAATTTATTTTAAAGATTTGTAGCAAGTTACCTCGTACAATTCATAAACATTAAAATCCAGACTTTTACATTTACTGCTGTGTTTAAATGTTCATCAATCTCTTTGTATAGCTTATAGAAAAGCATACCTAGATAGGCTAAATAGCGGCAACTTCTGATGAAATAATTCTCTTTGTATAGCTTGTAGAAAAGCATACCTATATAGGCTCAATAGCGGCAACTTCTGATGACACCATTTCCTTTTTATAGCTTGTAGAAAAGCATACCTAGATAGGCTCAGTAGCGGCAACTTCTGATGACACCATTTTCTTTTTATAGCTTGTAGAAAAGCATACCTAGATAGGCTTGGTAGCGGCAACTTTTGATGACATAATTTTATTTGTATAGCTTGTAGAAAAGCATACCTAGATAAGCTCAGGAGATGCAATGCACTATTGGGAACTTACTAGTGGATACACACATGCCTCTCTGCATCGACTCCCCAAATGTGTTCAGCTAGCTCCCAGTAGTGCATTGCTGCTCTGGAGCTGAGATTAACTATTTGTTTGCCACTTTGCAGGGGATAAACACTCCTTTATAATGTGCTGACATTAGATAATTTTCTTTTTTTTTCCTTGTCCCTTTAACATGTTGTTATGAGCTCTGTTACTCACAATTACTCTATATTTTTGGTTTAGTAAGTTCAAAAAGGATGATTTTCCTGAAGTCATTCTGAAGTAATCAATGACTCCAGACTAGTCAACAGAAGCCCTACTGATGTTTGCCCACGGGCCAAAATATTTAAATGAGATGACTCTAGTCATTCACTGACTGTTCATGTTTGTGAAGTAATCAGTAAGTAGGCTGACCATTTTGCCGCTTTAAAAAGGGACACACATAAAAAAGACATATGTCAGGCATTTATTTAAACAGCCCTGAAAACAGCCCTGACATATGTATTTTTCATATGTGTCCCTTTTTAAAGCGGCATTATGGTCACCCTATCCAGGGCCGGTGTAAGGATTTTTGTCTACACAGGCGAAGATGCATTTGGATGCCCCCCCATCTCCACCACAAAAAAACCCAGACAATACCACCCCCCTCCCTGCCCTCCTCAAGACCGTCAATATTGATGCCAATATATATTTCAAATTCTTTATTAGCATAAATATTAAAGCCAAGTCATTTATGTATGATCAAATTACATAAGTTACACAGTGACACTGACTCAGTGTGTGCCACAGTGCCCCCTCAGAGACCCCCACCATTCCAAATGCCCACTCCGGCTACCGGATCCCTTACCTTAACCCCCCCCCCCCATTCCTAGGCTAGAAATTACTGCTCCGGACTATATATGTCTTATATATACATACATATATATGTGTGTCATATATATATATACATATATAAATATATTTATATATATATATAAAACAAATAGTGCTTTTTATATTCTCAATACTATTAGGGGTGGGGGGTTCTCTGACAAAATTATCTGGTTAAGCTATAGAACAAGCATATTTCAGTATAAATATTATAAATAGTGCTAAGCTATTGAACTCAAGTGGATGGACACACACAGACACAGGCCAGACAGGGACGTAAATAGAAATACAATTATTCCATAGTGATAGCATTAGAGATTAGAGAATATTAAGAAAAGTGATTCATCAGCCTGGTACATCAATAGCTTTTTAAGCCATGTAAACTGCATCTGCAAGACTTACTTTACCTTTAGTACTAGGTGGTTATCCCTGGGTTATTTTGTTTCACGTCTGACCCGCCCAGCATCATCTGAAGTTCTTAACCTAATAAACAAGTATTTGCCATCTGATGATCTGACGTTGGGTTAACATTTCATTTCAAACCAGGTTTATATGATATGTGGATATGTTATGTTACTTATATAGATAAGTAACTTATTATAGTTAACCAAATAATTGTCTTTTATAGTCCTAAATTAAGATAATAGATCCATTCCCATGATCTTTATGTGTATAATTAATTAATTATTATAACGTTTTCCCTGGTGGGCTGTAAAATATGTCAATGTGCAGGAGCACAGATATTTAAAATGACACAAGCAATGAAGCAATAGCTAATTAATTTGATTCATCTCACATCATGCCCCCAACCCCAAGACAGCTTTTATGAAGTACCTCCTGGCTCCTGCTGCTTATTATGGGCAATGGGCATTGGGTCTGTCTGGTTTATATTAAAAATAAAAAAAAATCAGTAGTAAAGTAACCGTCACCGCCGGTGTACCCTCACTCTTCCTTCCGAGACCTCCACTAACTCTGTGACCCTGACCCCATTCCAGATTTTCCTACCTGCTCCAGCTCCACTAGTGAAGTCCTTTTCGAGTCCTCACTCCGGAGTCACCTCGTTGACGGTCGGTCAACTTCACTGGTCGTCTGCGGCTCACTCAGACTGTCACCTCACAGGGCTCAGATGGAGGCAGCTCACATGGAGAGTTGGAGACGTCAGGCGGCCGTGGGCAGCTTATCCTGCACAATTTTTTCTCCCTCTCAGAGTGACGTGAGTCACGTGACGTCAGCAGCGCAGGCGCAGCTGCGCAAGGCAAGTGAAGAGTGAAGACGTGAGCTCCGCCTCGTCACCTCCAGTCCTCCACTGAGCTCTCTGATAGGCAGGATAAAGTAAGAAACTAGGCTATAAGCAATTGCAATATCATTCTTTCATATGCCGGGCGGCCGGGCCAGCTCAGAGTGGGAGGGACTCAGGGACAGGGCGGCAGTGCGGCACACAGGTCTCAGAGGGATCAGGAATCGGATTAAATGTTTCGAAGTGTATATAAACAGACAGTTTAGTTGTGACAGGCGAGCAGATGATCAGATCCAATTTAAAAAAAAAAAAAATGCAATTTTTTTTATCATAGGCACGGCAGCAACTCGGAACTGCTCTCAGTGCCCCCCTGCTGGTGCGCAATAAGGCGGCTGCCTATACTGCCTATTACAAAACGCTAGCCCTGGCCCTATCAGTAAGGTAATCTGCTAATCATTCTGAAGTCATCACTCACAATGGTTTACCTTAGCTGATGACTTTACAAGCCTGATGATGGCTGATGATCTGCAAATAACTTCTAAAGTAGTTTGATGATAATCTCATCACTCCAGTATGGTCTTTAAAGTAATCCTGGTTATTTTGGGGAACCTGCGTCACGGTGTGTTTAACCCATGCAATGGGGTTAAACACATAGTAGAAATAGTGAGCGAGACTCACAGTACACTGCTGGTCCCTATCGGAACTTGACACTGATCCAAACAGTGCTCGTCACACAACTTAGATGTGCAATTAGCACTGCTGATTGGATCAATGGTGTTTTTAGCTCTGGACCAGTAGTGTACCGTGAGTCTCGAGTGGTACTTTTACTATGTGTTTAACCCCATTGCAGGGGTTAAACACAATGTGCTGCAGGGTCGATAGTCTTAAAATTACATGCGCTAAAGTATTAGAGCATGCAATGTTTCAATTATAATGACCCTTTAATTGTATTCTTTGTATTTTGTATGCAACTTAGCCAAGATTTGTTTTATCATATTCTAAATCTATAAATATTTTAAATTGATATTCCAGGTTCTAGCAATAAGTATGAATCATTTACTGTCATTTTGTTAGTACAGCTTTGCAAGTCACTGATACACCCTTAGGAAATTAACCTTTGGAAAAAAAAATTAAAACATCTGCAGATAAACCGTAA
The DNA here is from genome assembly GCF_027579735.1 of Bombina bombina. Classification (NCBI taxonomy): domain Eukaryota; kingdom Metazoa; phylum Chordata; class Amphibia; order Anura; family Bombinatoridae; genus Bombina; species Bombina bombina. Next base: position 306,282,597 of record NC_069501.1, on the reverse strand, counting down.
GATTTTGATTCTGTAATGCTTTTAAAGTATTTCAAAACAAATATAACCTTTACTAGAATCCAATACTGTTGCTGCGAGAACAAATCATTAAATAAAAAGTCAGTCTTTAATCTTGCAGTGTAATAAAATATAAAAAGTGATTCATGTTTATTTTTGGTAAATGATCATTATAAAGTTACCTTGCATGACCAGTGAATTGATTAATGTCTATAAAAAAAATGAAATACACAATAGAATTAAATAAATATTCAAAGTTGTCTGTTCTGAAATAGATTTTAGTTGACAACAATCTCATCAGTGCATCATGGGTCTTTCCCTTAAAGGGATAGAAACATCAAAACGTATGCTTAAAGGGACACTGAACCCACATTTTTTGTGTTGTGATTCAGATAGAGCATGACATTTTAAGAAACTTTCTAATTTACTTCTATTCTAAATTTTCTTCATTCTCTTGGTATCTTTATTTGAAATGCAAGAATGTAAGTTTAAATGCTGGCCCATTTTTGGTGAACAACCTGGGTTGTCCTTGCTGATTGGTGGATAAATTCATCCACCAATAAAAAAAAAAGCTGTCCAGAGTACGGAACCAAAAAAAAAAGCTTAGAAGCCTTCTTTTTCAAATAAAGATAGCAAGAGAACGTAGAAAAATTGATAATATGAGTAAATTGGAATGTTGCTTAAAATTGCATGCTCTATCTGAATCACGAAAGAAATTTTTTTGGGTTCAGTGTCCCTTTAACCCCTTAACGACCGAGGACGTGCAGGGTACGTCCTCAGAAAAAAAGGCAGTTAACGCCTGAGAACGTACCCTGCACGTCCTCGGTGTGGAAAGCAGCTGGAAGCGATCCTGCTCGCTTCCAGCTGCTTTCCGGTTATTGCAGTGATGCCTCGATATGGAGGCATCCTGCAATAACCTTTCACGGCCATCCGATGCAGAGAGAGCCACTCTGTGGCCCTCTCTGCACCGGACATCGATGGCCGGTATCGTTGGTGGGTGGGAGCCGGTGTGGGAGGTGGGTGGCGGCCATCGATGGCCCTGGTCATGTGGAGGGGGGCGGGATCGTGGGCGGGTAAGCCCGGGGGCGGGCGCGCGCACGTGCACAAGGGGGCGGGCGCGTGCACGGGGAGGGAGCGAGTGGGAACCGCTACACTATGGAAAAAATGTGTCCCAAAACAATTAAAATGGGACAAAATTTAAATCAATAAAAAAGCCCTTAGGTGTGATTTAGGTGGTGGGGGTTGGTCCGTGGGGGGGGGGGGGATTGAGCTACACTACAGAAATTTTTTTAAAAAAAAAAATAAACATTTGATTGTTCAAAATGGGTACTGGCAGACAGCTGCCAGTACCCAAGATGGCCCCCAATAAGGCTGAGAGGGAGGCTTAGAGAGCTGTTTTGGGGGGGATCAGGGAGGTTGGGGGTTAAGGGGGGATCCTAAACACAGCATATGTAAATATGCTTTTTTTTTTTTTCTTAAAAAAAAAAAAATTATTTTAGTACTGGCAGACTTTCTGCCAGTACTTAAGATGGCGGGGACAATTGTGGGGTGGGGGAGAGAAGGGAGCTGTTTGGGAGGGATCAGGGGGTGGGATGTGTCAGGTGGGAGGCTGATCTCTACACTTAAGCTAAAATTAACCCTGCAAGCTCCCTACAAACTACCTAATTAACCCCTTCACTGCTAGCCATAATACACGTGTGATGCGCAGCAGCATTTAGCGACTTTCTAATTACCATAAAGCAACGCCAAAGTCATATATGTCTGCTATTTCTGAACAAAGGGCATCCCAGAGAAGCATTTACAACCATTTGTGCCATAATTGCACAAGCTGTTTGTAAATAATTTCAGTGAGAAACCTAAAATTGTGAAAAAATTAACGTTTTTTTTTACTTTGATCGCATTTGGCGGTGAAATGGTGGCATGAAATATACCAAAATGGGCCTAGATCAATACTTGGGGTTGTCTACTACACTACACTAAAGCTAAAATTAACCCTAGAAGCTCCCTACATGCTCCCTAATTAATCCCTTCAATGCTAGGCATAATACACGTATTGTGCGCAGTGGCATTTAGCAGCCTTCTAATTACCAAAAAGCAAAGCCAAAGCCATATATGTCTGCTATTTCTGAACAAAGGGGATCCCAGAGAAGCATTTACAACCATTTATTCTATAATTGCATAAGTTGTTTGTAAATAATTTCAGTGAGAAACCTAAAGTTTGTGAAAAAATTTGTGAAAAAGTGAACAATTTTTTTTATTTGATCGCATTTGGCGGTGAAATAGTGGCATGAAATATACCAAAATGGGCCTAGATCAATACTTTGGGATGTCTTCTAAAAAAAAATATATACATGTCAATAGATATTCAGGGATTCCTGAAAGATATTAGTGTCCCAATGTAACTAGCGCTAATTTTGAAAAAAAGTGGTTTGGAAATAGCAAAGTGCTACTTGTATTTATGGCCCTATAACTTGCAAAAAAAGCAAAGAAGATGTAAACATTGGGTATTTCTAAACTCAGGACAAAATTTAGAAACTATTTAGCATGGGTGTTTATTGGTGGTTGTAGATGTGTAACAGATTTTGGGGGTCAAAGTTAGAAAAAGTGTGTTTTTTTCCATTTTTTCTTCATATTTTATAATGTTTTTTATAGTAAATTATAAGATATGATGAAAATAATGGTATCTTTTGAAAGTCCATTTAATGGCGAGAAAAACGGTATATAATATGTGTGGGTACAGTAAATGAGTAAGAGGAAAATTACAGCTAAACACAAACACCGCAAAAATGTAAAAATAGCCTTGGTCCCAAACGGACAGAAAATGGAAAAGTGCTGCGGTCATTAAGGGGTTAAAGACACATGATTTAAATATTACCAATAAATAATTAAATCATCTTAATTGTATAAATATGGAGCTCCCAACCATTTGTCTAATGACTCAGGGCCGGCCTTTGGGGGTAAAATTGAGACGGCCGCCTAAGTCTCCGCGCTTAGGGGGGGCCCGCGGGTTCAAACAAACATTTTTTTTTAATTTTTTATAATTTTTATTTTTTGTGCGCTGACACTTATTTTTTTGCGCCATTTTAAAAAAATGTTGGCTCAATTTATTTCCCAATCCCGATATCCTGGGCTCCTCCCGCTTTGTGCGAGTAGTGTGTTCCTCTAGCCTCCAGTCGGCTCCATCTTCACCACCAGAGTAAGCAGCCCGCAGCTTCCCACTGAGCTGTCAAGTGCCACGGTGCTGCCTGCCACAGTGCTTCCTAGAGAGTGACGGAACTGGCACGGGGGTAGCAGTCAGTGGCAGGTAAGACCTAGGACACCGGCTGGCACTTGACACTAGCCCATTGCAGTGTCTCATATTGCAGTGACTGTGAGAAGAGCTGATGTGCTGTTAACCCTGTGGGGTCGGGGAAGACAGGGACATATAATACTATATTACTATCTTATACCCTTGTCATGTCGTCAGCCATGAAGATGATAGGGAAGGATTGGTGCTGAATTGATCCCAGCTTTAAGCAGCACTCAGTCAGTGTCTTGATAAATGTAATGAGCTGAATAGAAAGCTGCATCCACTTAGGCAATAAATGTACCTTTAGTTCCTGGTGACAAATAGTGTCTAGGTTGGGCTAACAAGAGACCCCTTTATGCACACACGTGTCCCACAATGCAGGGTTTAGGCAACAATCATAGCTAAGTAATGTTCTGGTAATTAAAAAAAATAAAGCTTTGGCCACACTGGGTAATTTCAGCCAGACATTATTCTGATATCCAATTCTAAAAGACTTGATCTGTCTATAGTCAAATATTAACTGATTCAACTCTATTCGAACAGTTTTTGTACAGATGCACTCACTCACAAGACATTTTCATAAGTAAAGTAGCTTGTACTTAGTTGTATACTGGTTGGAAATTGTAGTTGATGGGCCACTATGATAAATATCCACTATAGATACAACTGCCAGTTAATTGGTATCTAGATTTTGTTACACCGTTATAAATAAAATCCAGGAATATGTGTGGGGCTGTGTGTGTGTGTGGGGCTGTGTGTGTGTGGGGGGGGGGGCTGTGTGTGTGTGGAGCTGCGTGTGTGTGTGTGTAGCTGCGTGTGTATGTGTGGGGCTGCATGTGTGTGTGTGTGTGTGGGGCTGCGTGTGTGTGTGTGGGCTGTGTGTTTACACCTGTGTATGTATATCTGTGTACCTGTGTATAGAAGTATCTCTGTGTGTGGCATCTTTGTAATGTTCTTGTTATCATAAGAAAACACTTAAAAATGGGGCGGGGTTAGGGGCGGAGATTGGGCGGGGTTGGGGTGCAGGGATAAAGGGGGCCCCATTTTTTCATCCTGCCTTGGGCCCCGCAATGGCTAGGGCCGGCCCTGTAATGACTGCAGGATTTGTGTGTAAATAATTTCAATGAGAAACCCAAGATATGTGAAAAAGTTAACGATTTCTTTATATGATCGCATTTGGTGGTGTAATGATGGCATGAAATATACCAAAATGGGCCTAGATCAATACCTTGGGTTGTCTACTATTTTTTTTTATATAGTTTTGATAGGTAAATAAAAAATACAAGGCTCTATTTCTGTTTAAATGATAGTTGGTGACATATGCCATCGCACTGACCCTGAATGGGGTTGGGCAGGTTCCCTGGATGGGAATCATGCATGTTTGCTGAATGTTAAATGAGTTTCTACGTCTTCTCTTCTGTTTAAGGTATACAAAATAAATAAGTGAAAATACAGCTCCTAATTTAAAAAATGGGAAGATTATCTCTCTAAAATCTGCCAATGGTGCAAGGTATGGCTTAGTATCAAATTATCTCAGGGTGGTGGTGAGTGCAGCATTTTTTTAATATCGTTTTTGACACAGTTATAGCCAAAATAACAAAACACGTGTCTCTTAAAAACACTAATCCAGAGAGCATGTCTAAAATATTTATGTCTCAAACTCTGAATCTGCTAGGTCAGGGTTACCTAACCTTTTCAAATGAGGGAATATATATAACTGACTTTTCAATCAATTGACTTATAAATAACCTTTACAAAGTCTTTTCACCATACTCAAATATTGACAAATATTAGATGTAACAAGCTTAATCCTTCCACATATCTGTTCCTTATTGGCCTCAGCATAGATGATAAGATAAGAAACTGCAAAATGTATAGATGTTTTGCTTACAAAATGACAGTAACAAGCCTTGTCTAACAAGTCTGGAATAGCTCCTCCAAATAAAGCAACTGGTGGGTGAAGTTCGGCCATTGAAAAACAATTGCAGCAAACAAGATCTTAATGAATTAAAAAATACTCTAGCCTATTATTTTGCTTTATTGCAGGACTGGAGAAAAATCTTATACTGACAAGGTATTTACTGTCCCTTTAAGGATTGTTTTGCAGAATATATAACTTTTAAGATTAACCATAATCTGCATAAAGAAAGATGTCACATAATGTGGGTTGATGTGATATTATCTACTAAATGTAAAGTTTGCTTGTTCCCAAGGGCTGCGATCAAATTTGCAGCTCCCCCATGAGCAGTTTTTTCTTACGTAACTGACAAATCCTAGTCATCAGCACCATGCAGGTTCTGTTCTAAGAAACCATTCTCACAACATATTAGCACTAGGAAAGTTCCCGCAATAATTTAATTCCCTATTTAGACAGAAGGTTTCAGTTTTATAGTGTTTTCTACCAAAATAGCATATTTTATTTTTTTTATACTTTGAAATATCTTTATTTCATGTAATTGGCAAGAGTCCATGACATATGGGATATACAATCCTACCAGGAGGGGCAATGTTTCCCAAACCTCAAAATGCCTATAAATACACCCCTCACCACACCCACAATTCAGTTTTACAAACTTTGCCTCCTATGGAGGTGGTGAAGTAAGTTTGTGCTTGATTTCTATGATTTCTTCTATGATAAGCGCTTCTAAGCATTTTGAAGCCCAATTCCTCTAAGAGTACAGTGTTTGTCAGAGGGATGTGAAGAGAGTATCGCCTATTGATTTTATGGTTTTCCTCATGGGAAATCTTTTCAAGGGTTCTCTGTTATTGGTCGTAGGCATTCATCTCCTACCTCCCTTTTCAGATCGACTATATACTCTTATATACCATTACCTCTGCTGATAGCTTTCAGTACTGGTTTGGCTATCTGATATATATGTGGATGGGTCTCTTTTGGTAAGTATGTTTTTCTTATTTAAGACATTCTTAGCTATGGTTTGGCGCTTTATGTATAAATATAAAGTTTTAAATATATGTATTTTACTTATATTTGGCATGAGTCAGGTCTATATATATTTCCTTTTGCAGACTGTCAGTTTCAGTTTGGGAAGCATGTATAGGAACTTATTTGTCTTACCTGGGGTATAGTCCTTTTTTTCAAATTGACTGTTTTTTCTTTTATTGCGTCATTCTTGGTGCAAGATTTTTTTGGCGCGAAGGTATGTCTTTGAGGACGCAAGTTCGTCATTTCCAGCGTCTTAGTTGACGGCAAGTTTTCCTTGCACGAGGTTGCGTCTGTTATGACGCAAGTTGTGTCATTTCCATATGTTGTTGGCGGCAAAAAAAATTTCAACTTCTTTTTGCGTTGTGCGTCATACATGGCACCAAAATGTTTAAGTTTATTTTTCACCCCACTTTTTATATGCCTCTTGCCTTCTATATGCTCAGAGGGCTATGCTGTTTGCATTTTTTTCCCATTCTTGAAACTGCCATATAAGGAAATTGTAAATTTTCCTTTAATGTTGTTTTTTCTTTTACATTTTGCAAGATGTCTCAATCTGATCCTGTCTCAGAAGCAACTGTTGGAACCCTGTTGTCTGATCACAGTTCTACCAAAGCTAAATGTATCTGTTGTAAGTTAGCTGAGATTATATCTCCAGCTGTAGTATGTAACAGTTGCTATGATAAGCTTTTGCACGCCAAGAGCGTTTCCATCAGTACTAGTACAGTTTCTGTTGTTCCTTCAACATCTAATGTACATGATATCCCTGTTATGAAAAATTATATTGCTGATGCGATACAGAAGGCTTTGTCTGCTATTCCGCCTTCTAATAAACGTAAAAGGTCTTTTAAAACTTCTCATAAATTTGATGAAATTTGTAATGACTGACAACATACTGAAATATCCTCCTCTGATGAGGATCTCTCTGATTCAGAAGAACCTACCTCAGACATTGACACTGACAAATCTTCTTATCTTTTCAAGATTGAGTATATTCGTTCCTTATTGAAAGAAGTGTTGGTTACTTTGGATATTGAGGAGTCTAGTCCTCTTGATATCAAAACTAGTAAACCTTTAAATTCTGTTTATAAACCTCCTGTGGTTACTCCTGAGGTTTTTCCAGTTTCTGATACTATTTCTGATGTGATTACTAAGGAATGGATTAAGCCTGGTACTTCTTTCATTCCTAATTCTAGGTTTAAAAAGTTTTATCCTTTGCCAGAGGCTAGATTAGAGTTTTGGGAAAAAGTTCCCAAAGTTGATGGGGCTATTTCTACTCTTGCCAAACGTACTACTATTCCTATAGAAGACAGTACTTATTTTAAAGATCCTTTAGATAGGAAACTTGAATCTTATCTAAGGAAAGCTTATTTATTTTCTGGCTATATTCTCAGGCCTGCCATTGCTATGGCTGATGTTGTGGCTGCATCAACCTTTTGGTTGGATAGCTTAGCACAACAGGAAACAGATCCTGATTTGTCTAGCAATGTTCGTTTGTTTCAACATGCTAATCATTTTATCTGTGATGCTATTTTTGATATTATCAAAATTGATGTTAAATCTATGTATTTAGCTATTTTAGCTAGAAGAGCTTTATGGCTCAAATCTTGGAATGCTGACATAGTATCTAAGTCTAGATTATTATCTCTTTCTTTCCAAGGTAACAATTTATTTGGTTTTTAGTTTGATTCAATTATTTCAACTATCACTGGAGAGAAGGGAGTTTTTTGCCTCAGGATAAAAGATCTAAGGGTAAATCTAAAGCTTCTAATTGTTTTCATTCTTTTTCGACAGAACAAGGAACAGAAAACCAATCCTTCCCCTAAAGGTTCCAATTGTAAACCTTCTTCAAGTTGGAATAAATCCAAGCCTTTTAAGAAACCAAAGCCAGCCCCCAAGTCTGCATGAAGGTGTGGCCCTCGATCCAGATTAGCTGGTGGGGGGCAGATTGATATTATTCCAAGACATTTTGGCAGATTCTGTTAAAAATCAGTGGATTCAGAGTATTGTCTCTCAAGGGTATCAAATAGGATTCAGAGTAAGACCTCCTGTGAGAATATTCTTTCACTCTCACGTTCCAGCAAATCCAGTGAAGGCTCAGGCTTTTTTGAAGTATGTTTCAGATCTAGAGCTTTCAGGGGCAATAATACCAGTTTCGTTTCAGGAACAGCGTCTAGGGTTTTATTTGAATCTATTCATTGTCCCAAAGAAAGAAAATTCATTCAGGCCAGTTCTGGATCTGAAGTTTTTTAATCATTTTCAAGATGGAGACTATAAGGACTATTTTGCCTTTTGTTCAGCAAGGCCATTATATGTCCACGATAGACTTACAGGATGCATATCTTCACATTCTGATTCATCCAGACCACTATCGTTTCCTTCGATTCTCTTTTCTAGGCAAGCATTACCAATTTGTCGCTTTTCCATTTGGCCTAGCAACAGCTCCAAGGATCTTTTCGAAGGTTCTCGGTGCCCTTCTATCTGTAATCAGGGGACAGGGTATTGCCGTGTTTCCTTATTTGGACAATATCTTGGTTCTAGCTCAGTCTTTACATTTAACCGAATCTCACACAAATCAACTAGTGTTGTTTCTTCAAAGACATGGTTGGAGGATCAATTTACTAAGAGTTTCTTGATTCCTCAGACAATGGTCACCTTTTTAGGTTTCCAGATAGATTCAGTGTCCATGACTCTGTCCTTAACAGACAAGAGACAAATGAAATTGGTTTCAGCTTGTCGAATCCTTCAGTCTCAATCATTCCATTCAGTGGCTATGTGCATGGAAGTTTTAGGTCTCATGACTGCAGCATCGGACGCGATCCCCTTTGCTCGTTTTCACATGAGACCTCTACAGCTTTATAAGCTGAATCAATGATGCAGAGATTATATTCGGATATCACAATTGATATACTTAAATACCAACATTCAACTCCCTCTGACTTGGTGTTTAGACCATCATCGTTTAATTCAGGGGGCCTGTTTTGTTCATCCTACCTGGACTGTGATCACAACAGATGCAAGTCTTTCAGGTTGGGGAGCTGTCTGGGGATCTCTGACAGCACAAGGGGCTTGGAAACCTCAAGAGGCGAGGTTACCAATCAATATTTTAGAACTCTGTGCTATTTTCAGGGCTATTCGTGTTTGGCCTCTGAGGGACACTATCCCAACTGTGGCATATGTCAGTCATCAGGGTGGGACTCGCAGTCCCCTAGCTATGAAAGAAGTATCTCACATACTTTCTTGGGCAGAATCCAGCTCTTGTCTAAATTTCTGCGGTGCATATCCCAGGTGTAGACAATTGGAAGCAGAATATCTCAGCCGTCAGACCTTACATCCGGTGGTCTCTCAATCCAGATGTATTTTGTCAGATTGTACAGATGTAGGGTCTTCCAGAAATAGATCTGATGGCCTCTCATCTAAACAAGAAACTTCGCAGGTACCTGTCCAGGTCCAGGGATCCTCAGGTGGAGATGCTGGATGCTTTAGCAGTTTCTTTGTTTTACCAACCTGCTTATATCTTTCCGCCACTAGTTCTTCTTCCAAAAGTGATCTCCAAGATCATTATGAAACAATCATATGTGTTTCTGATAGCACCAGCGTGGCCTCACAGGTTATGCTATGCAGATCTTGTTCGGATGTCCAGTTGCCAGCCTTGGCCAATTCCTCTAAGACCAGACCTTCTGTCTCAAAGGCCGTTTTTCCATCAGGATCTCAAATCGTTAAATTTGAAGGTATGGAAATTGAACGCTTAGTGCTTAGTCATAGAGGTTTCTCTGACTCAGTGATTAATACTATGCTACAGGCTCAAAAGTCTGTTTCAAGAAAGATTTATTATCAAGTTTAGAAGACCTATATTTCATGGTGTTCTTCTTATAAATTCTCCTGGCATTCTTTTAGGATTCCTAGAATTTTACAGTTTCTTCAGGATGGTTTGGATAAAGGTTTGTCTGCAAGTACTTTGAAGGGACAAATCTCTGCTCTTTCGGTTTTATTTCATAGAAAGATTGCTAAGCTTCCTGATATTCACTGTTTTGTTCAGGCTTTGGTTCGTATCAAGCCTGTTATTAAATCAATCTCTCCTCCTTGGAGTCTTAACTTGGTTTTGAAGACTTTGCAGGCTACTCCTTTTGAGCCTATGCATTCTTTGGATATTAAACTACGTTCTTGGAAAGTGTTGTTTCTTTTGTCTATCTCTTCAGCTAGAAGAGTTTCCGAATTGTCTGCTCTCTCTTGTGAGTCTCCTTTTCTTATTTTCCATCAGGATAAGGCTGTCTTGTGGACTTCTTTGAAATATTATGTTGAAGCTACTAAAGATTTTAGGAAGACTTCTAGTCTATTTGTTGTCTTCTCTGGTCCTAGGAAAGGTCAAAAAGCTTCTGCCTTTTCTTTGGCCTCTTGGTTAAAGCTTTTGATTCATAAAGCTTATTTGGAGGCGGGACAGTCCCCACCTCAGAGGATCACGGCTCATTCTACTAGATCAGTCTCCACTTCTTGGGCTTTTAAGAATAAAACTTTAGTTTATTAGATTTGCAAAGCAGCAACTTGGTCTTCTTTGCATACATTTACTAAATTTTGCCATTTTTATGTATATGCTTCTTCTGAAGCAGTCTTTGGTAGAAAAGTTATTCAGGCAGCTGTTTCAGTATGATTCTTCTGCTAATGTTTTAAGTTTTTTTCTTTAAATTTAGGAGAAAAACTTATTTTTTGTGGATTTAATTTTTTCAGCGGAAAATTACTGTTTTTATTTTATCCCTCCCTTTCTAGTGACTCTTCTGTGGACTTCCACATCTTGGGTATTTCTATCCCATACGCCACTAGCTCATGGACTCTTGAAGTTCAATCCTATTGGCTGATCCAATCAGCCAATAGGATTGAGCTGGCATTCTATTGGCTGTTCAAATTTTTTCTACCTTAATTCCGATTGGCTGATAGAATTCTATCAGCCAATCGGAATTGAAGGGACGCCATCTTGGATGACGTCATTTAAAGGAACCTTCATTCAGTGTTAGCCGTTGGATGAAGAGGATGCTCCGTGTCGGATGTCTTGAAGATGGACCCGCTCCGCGCCGGATGGATGAAAATAGAAGATGCCGTCTGGATGAAGACTTCTGTCTGTCTGGAGGACCACTTTGCACGGTTTGGATGAAGACTTCTCCCGGCTTCGTTGAGGACTTCGGCCCGGTTGGATGAAGACTTCTCCCGGTAAGGTGATCTTCAAGGGGTTAGCGTTAGGTTTTTTTAAGGGGGTATTGGGTGGGTTTTAGAGTAGGGTTGGTTGTGTGGGTGGGGAGTTTTAATGTTGGGGGGATTTGTAATTTTTTTTACAGGTAAAAGAGCTGATTACTTTGGGGCAATCCCCAAAAGGCCCTTTTAAGGGCTATTTGTAATTTAGTGTAGGGTAGGGCTTTTTTTATTTTTTGGGGGGCTTTTTTATTTTGTTAGGGGGATTAGATTAGGTGTAATTAGTTTAAAAATCTTGTAATTTGTTTATTTTCTGTAATTTAGTGGGGGTTATTTGTACTTTAGCTAATTTTATTTAATTGTATTTAATTGTATTTAATTTAGGGAATTAATTTAATTATAGTGTAGTGTTAGGTGTTAGTGTAACTTAGGTTAGGTTTTATTTTACAGGTAAATTTGTTTTTATTTTAGCTAGGTAATTATTAAATAGTTAATAACTAATAACTATTCTACCTAGTTAAAATAAATACAAACTTGCCTGTAAAATAAAAATAAACCCTAAGCTAGCTACAATGTAACTATTAGTTATATTGTAGCTAGTTTAGGGTTTATTTTATAGGTAAGTATTTAGTTTTAAATAGGAATTATTTAGTTAATGATAGGAATTTTATTTAGATTTATTTAAATTATATTTAAGTTAGGGGGGGTTAGGGTTATACTTAGGTTTAGGGGTTAATAAAGTTAGAATAGTGGCGGCGACGTTGGGGGCGGCAGATTAGGAGTTAATAAATGTAGGTAGGTTGCGGCGACATTGAGGCGGCAGATTAGGGGTTAATAAATATAATGTAGGTGGCGGCGATGTTGGGGGCAGCAGATTAGTGGTTAATAAGTATAATGTAGGTGTCGGGGCGGCAGATTAGGGGTTAATAAGTGTAAGATTAGGGATGTTTAGACTCGGGTTCGTGTTAGGTGTAGACATAAATTTTATTTCCCCATAGGAATCAATGGGGCTGCGTTACGGAGCTTTACGCTGCTTTTTTGCAGGTGTTATCTTTTTTTCAGCCGGCTCTCCCCATTGATTCCTATGGAAAAATCATGCACCAGCACGTACGACCAGCTCACTGGTGACTTAAGCAGCGCTGGTATTGGAGTGCGGTAATGAGCAAAATTTTGCTCAACGCTCACTTCTTGTCTTTTAACGACGGGTTTGTGAAAACTGGTAATACCAGCGCTGTAGGTAAGTGAGGGAAAACTGCTCGTTAGCACCGCACAGCCTCTAACGCAAAACTTGTAATCTAGGTGTTAGTTTCTATAATGTAATGGGTGTTGCAATGTTTGAACTGATTTTCTCTTTATCTCTGGTTGTGCAAACAAACTGTGTGGAAACCCTTTTGGATAATCCTATGTTCCACACTGCCTTTTTTGGACGGTCTCTTTTATTGCCTGTTTTATATGTATCCCAAATTGTCCTTAGCAGTTAAGACAGATAAGGGAAACTGAAGCTACAACATGGCAACGCCCATTACTTTAAAGGGACAGTCAACACCATAGATAACACTTTTACTACCCATTCCCCAGCTTTGCACAACCAATATTATTTTAATATACTTTATAACATTTACCTTTAAATTTCTGCCTGTTTCTAAGCCACTACAGACAGCCTATTATCACATGCTTTTTTATTAGCTTTTCACAAGATACTGCTAATTCATGTGGGCCATATAGATAACATTGTGCTCACGCCCGTGGGTTGTGAATGTCACAGCATATAATTATCTAAAATGCAAGTCAATAGACATATTATATTATTATAACCATGTTGGCTGTGCAAAACTGGGGAATGGGTAACAAAGGGTTTATCTATCTTTTTAAACAATAAAAAAATTGGAGTTGACTTTCCCTTTAAAGAAACTCAGTGGAATTTGAAAAACACCAATATTCCACCAATAATAGAGTTAAATTACAGGGAAAGGGGTCAAAATATATAATGGAAGACTTCCATTGGAATTGTATATTACAAAACTTATACTGTTTAATATCCTTTTCATAACCACCCCAAACTGAAGTAATACAAAGCATGTACAATATTAATGTTCATGTAATTCTGATGCTTTCATTCACAGCAAACTCTTATTGTATATTTAAATAAAAAAATAAGCCTTAGATAATTTATCACAAACTAATACTGCTTTTTCTGGTTGTCACTAACTAACTCAGTCAATGAGATCAGGGGTCTGACAAGTTTGGTTACTACTAATGATATTTGATAAATCAACTGAGTTAGAATGGGATTCATTATGGGAAATCAGTCTGGTCTAGGAGACAAGTGATGTGATTGTTTCCTCTGTCTTTGTTTATTTACAGCAACTTTGTCCTGAGGACAGTGCAGCATTGCAATATTTTATATAGAATCAGCAAACACTGCTGATGTAATGCAAACTGCACCATGGGCTTTATTCTAGTCTGTATGAAGAGCTTGTTTATTTTATTTTTTAATTATTATTTTTTTGTAAAGTTTTGTAATTTTATGTGATTCCAATGTGTGAGAAACCTGATTTCTTTATGTTTTCTAATGGTTACTGAGGACTTCACAAATGCAAGAATCCTTTAGATATGATGCACTAAGAACCCTCATGATCAGTATTGTCATCCATCAGAAGACACTTTGTACACATGATTTTTACATGTATCTACTTTAACAGTGCTGTTTCACACAACATACATTGGTTTTTCACTCCCATCTTTTAGGGTCAGATTTGTTCTGGGACAGGACTTTTTTTGATGTGTGGAGTCCATGATGGGAGAGGTGGGTTAGAGCAAGTGCATGTCATGAAAGTACCAGAAAGGCTTGGCGTACATCCTGATAAGATCTGGTGTAGTCCCTTAAATCTGAGACCTTTTTGGACCTGACAGTTCCATAGGATGTGGTACGTTCAGATAGTCTTGTGTAACTGCATCTGATCCAATTGATGCTGAATTGCAGTCATATACCGCCCCCTGGCTCTGCAGCTCTATTTCTAGATCACTTTGCTGCCTGGCTACCTTACTTACTTTCCTCGTATACCCCTGCCCTCATTCTCGGTGACTTCAACCTCCCTGTTGATAATCCCACTGCCTCCTCTACAAAACAACTTCTGCAATTCACTTTCTCTTTCTCTTTGTTTTTATATACTACCTATGTTCATAGTGCTGTGGAACCTGTTAGCGCTCTACAAATACCTGATAATAATAATACAGAAAATGTGGTTGTTAGCTAGAACTTCAGGCTGATAGTTCTGGATTAGTAGTGTTACCTCAGAAAGAATCAAGTAAATACATATGAGTGCACACATCTTTATTGGGAATAATTTTTAAATCAATAGGCAGTTGTCACTATGGTTGTTACCTCAGCCATGATCTGGACAGTTATGAGGTACACGTGCTGCAGGGTGTGCAGTGGGGAACATTCATTGTGCCTTTGGACAGCACATAGTCCTGGTGGACAACACTATTCATGTTCCTCCCTGCACACCCTGCACCATGTGTAACTCATAACTCTCCAGGGAAACATGGCAAAAGTGTCAACCCTAGTTGCCACTACTTATGTGCATCATTCATCTGATATAACTGAATCTGGTTATAAATCTGGTAACGTTGAAATGCCAACTTTAGGTTTTATTGTTCTCGTTGCATAAAGATAGTCCCTTGCAATTATTGTGTACTCTTGTTTCCAACTTACCCTAAAGACTATGGCATAAGTATGGACTGTAACAATTTTACACACTTTTATATTCGACAATGGGTTTGCTATGGCAGTTTTTTTTAATTGTACCATTGCTGATATATAATATGATTATTTAACCAAAACTCAAGGTTAAACAATGTAATACTTGCTAGGCACACATAATTAAAAATCTACTTAAATCTACTAAAATACTAGTTCAACTGATAAATGGAGCTCTCTCAACATGTAAAAAAATGCCAAACTTCCTCTTTGAAGTTCCAAATGTTTCTTCAGCTATTTTGTAGTGACATCCACTAAGCTACTAGTAAAGCCCTCTGAGCACAGAGAGATGTTTATACAGTAAAAACACTTGCACTGGTTAAGGGGTCCCCACTTATTTAATCTTACTTCAGCCAGAGTTTGTCGAGAGAATATGCACTGAGGGCCCAATTTATCGAACGGTATCTCGGCTGGTAAGGTTCGCTAAGAACAACGATATATATATATATAACGAGAAGCCCTTAAAAAAAGGTTAAACATCATACAGTGTCACATAAAACTATTTAATTATACGTAAATAAAAATAGAAAAAACACAAATTTAGATACAGCCCATTCATGTACCTGCCGGCACTAATAGCTCAGTCCAGAGTTCAAATAAAGTTCCATATGCTCTTCTTTAGATTGGACAAAATCCTATCCTCAAATGCAGAGACAGTTAAATTCAGTGGATGTCCAGGAAGTACTGTAAGTATCCTCACCTCGGTACCTACAAAACTGACCTGTGGAATAAAATTGCAAACAAAAACTAGTGCAACACTGATAAACAAATATCAAAACTGAGGTTAAAACACTCACTGTATAGTCCAATAGACAGCCTATGTGTTTTGATCTGATTGGGTCTTTCTCAAGTTTGAGAGCCTTAAGAAATACCCAATCAGGTCAAAACGTGTAGGCTGTCTATTGGTCTATCTGGTGAGTGTTTTAGCCTCAGTTTTGATATTTATCAGTGTTGCACTAGTTTTTTAAAAATACGGATCATATCCACGGATGGAATTGAATCATATCCACAGATAAAATGGAATCATTAGTATGTTTTTTCATTTTCGCAATAATGCGTTTGGATGTTTACAAAACTATTAATCTATGAATGATAGTATGCCATTTTCTTACATATACATCTGTTGTGTATCAACAATATGGCAATGAATAATGTTAAAGGAATAGTGTAGTAAAATAAAAAAGTGTACTATTTAAATAAAACATTAGATAAAGGCAAAATTTTCAGTATATATGCATTATACATTTTGCAGCTAAAGCTTCTAAAAAATTAGTATGGGTTTCTATATATGCATAGAAACGTTTTTGCAATTGGCAATCAAAAATGTGTCACATATAACCTTTAACAATGAGGGCCAGATTACAAGCTTTTTGCGGGCATCAGGTAAAGCTCATATTACAAGTTGAAAGTAAATGGTTTTTGCTAGCGCACTAAAATGATGCACGCAAAAAGCTGAAATTAGAATATTGCAAAGGTGTTGACATATTCCCCCATAAAAGTCAAAGGAGCAAAAAAGTGGGAAAAAACTAACACCCTACTCGCGCGCAAACCCGATCACATATTGTCAAGTGCGCTAACCCGACAATATTTCACATAGCAGAATATGTTCTATTTAATCATATAAATATGTCTACACATATGTGATTTTTTTTTGCTAAAATATTTAAATATATACCTATATAAATAGATGATTATATATAGATATATATAGGAATATCTATTTATAAATGCATAGAACATATTCTGCTATGTGCAGAACATTGGAATGTGAAATATTTACAGTAAATACACAGTATAACACTTTATTAAATATGAATTTTTCTTGTTTTCATCTGCTTGACTACAAAGGACTCCAATGCTATCCCAAAGCGTGTTAACTGCAATTGCATTCAAGCAATCACATTTACTTTCAACTTGTAATACGAGCACTACATCCAACGCACACAAACAGCCACGATCAACCTCTTTTTTGGTTGCACATAACTGTTAGCGCGCCATTAGTAATCTGGCCCTCAATATTTTTCGTGTTTTTATATTATAGGTGAACAATTTTCCATACTATATTAAAATATTAGATTGGTGTAGGGAATAGACAATTAGTAATTCTACACACAACATATACAGGCCTAGATTTGGAGTTAGGCGGTAAAAGGGCTGCTAACGCTCCGCGGGCTTTTTTCTGGCCGCACCATAAATTTAACTCTGGTATCGAGAGTTTAATCAAATGCTGCGTTAGGCTCAAAAAAAGGAGCGTAGAGCATTTTTACCGCAAATGCAACTCTTGATGCCAGAGTTGCTTACGGACGCGGCCGGCCTCAAAAACGTGCTCGTGCACGATTCTCCCATAGGAAACAATGGGGCTGTTTGAGCTGAAAAAAAACCTAACACCTGCAAAAAAGCAGCGTTCAGCTCCTAACGCAGCCCCATTGTTTTCTATGGGGAAACACTTCCTACGTCTGCACCTAACACCCTAACATGTACCCCGAGTCTAAACACCCCTAGCCTTACACTTATTAACCCCTAATCTGCCGCCCCCGCTATCGCTGACCCCTGCATATTTTTTTAAACCCCTAATCTGCCGCTCCGTAAACCGCCGCAACCTACGTTATCCCTATGTACCCCTAATCTGCTGCCCTAACATCGCCGACCCCTATATTATATTTATTAACCCCTAATCTGCCCCCCTCAACGTCGCCGACACCTGCCTACACTTATTAACCCCTAATCTGCCGAGCGGACCTGAGCGCTACTATAATAAAGTTATTAACCCCTAATCCGCCTCACTAACCCTATCATAAATAGTATTAACCCCTAATCTGCCCTCCCTAACATCGCCGACACCTAACTTCAATTATTAACCCCTAATCTGCCGACTGGAGCTCACCGCTATTCTAATAAATGTATTAACCCCTAAAGCTAAGTCTAACCCTAACACTAACACCCCCCTAAGTTAAATATAATTTTTATCTAACGAAATAAATTAACTCTTATTAAATAAATTATTCCTATTTAAAGCTAAATACTTACCTGTAAAATAAACCCTAATATAGCTACAATATAAATTATAATTATATTATAGCTATTTTAGGATTAATATTTATTTTACAGGCAACTTTGTAATTATTTTAACCAGGTACAATAGCTATTAAATAGTTCAGAACTATTTAATAGTTACCTAGTTAAAATAATAACAAAATTACCTGTAAAATAAGTCCTAACCTAAGATATAATTAAACCTAACACTACCCTATCAATACATTAATTAAATAAACTACCTACAATTACCTACAATTAACCTAACACTACACTATCAATACATTAATTAAACACAATTCCTACAAATAAATACAATTAAATAAACTAGCTAAAGTACAAAAAATAAAAAAGATCTAAGTTACAGAAAATAAAAAAATATTTACAAACATAATAAAAATATTACAACAATTTTAAACTAATTACACCTACTCTAAGCCCCCTAATAAAATAACAAAGCCCCCCAAAATAAAAAATTCCCTACCCTATTCTAAATTAAAAAAAGTTACAAGCTCTTTTACCTTACCAGCCCTGAACAGGGCCCTTTGCGGGGCATGCCCCAAGAATTTCAGCTCTTTTGCCTGTAAAAGAATAAATACAATACCCCCCCCCCAACATTACAACCCACCACCCACATACCCCTAATCTAACCCAAACCCCCCTTAAATAAACCTAACACTAAGCCCCTGAAGATCTTCCTACCTTGTCTTCACCATACCAGGTTCACCGATCCGTCCTGAAGAGCTCCTCCGATGTCCTGATCCAAGCCCAAGCGGGGGCTGAAGAGGTCCATGATCCGGTCAAAGTCTTCATCCAAGCGGGGCAGAAGAGGATCTTCCATCCGATTGAAGTCATCATCCAGGCGGCATCTTCGATCTTCTTCCATCCGGAGCGAAGCGGCAGGATCCTGAAGACATCCAGCGCGGAACATCCATCCGGACCGACGACTGAACGACGAATGACTGTTCCTTTAAGGGACGTCATCCAAGATGGCGTCCCTCGAATTCCGATTGGCTGATAGGATTCTATCAGCCAATCGGAATTAAGGTAGGAATTTTCTGATTGGCTGATGGAATCAGCCAATCAGAATCTAGTTCAATCCGATTGGCCGATCCAATCAGCCAATCAGATTGAGCTCGCATTCTATTGGCTGATCGGAACAGCCAATAGAATGCGAGCTCAATCTGATTGGCTGATTGGATCAGCCAATCGGATTGAACTTGATTCTGATTGGCTGATTCCATCAGCCAATCAGAAAATTCCTACCTTAATTCCGATTGGCTGATAGAATCCTATCAGCCAATCGGAATTCGAGGGACGCCATCTTGGATGACGTCCCTTAAAGGAACAGTCATTCGTCGTTCAGTCGTCGGTCCGGATGGATGTTCCGCGCTGGATGTCTTCAGGATCCTGCCGCTTCGCTCCGGATGGAAGAAGATCGAAGATGCCGCCTGGATGATGACTTCAATCGGATGGAAGATCCTCTTCTGCCCCGCTTGGATGAAGACTTTGACCGGATCATGGACCTCTTCAGCCCCCGCTTGGGCTTGGATCAGGACATCGGAGGAGCTCTTCAGGATGGATCGGTGAACCTGGTATGGTGAAGACAAGGTAGGAAGATCTTCAGGGGCTTAGTGTTAGGTTTATTTAAGGGGGGTTTGGGTTAGATTAGGGGTATGTGGGTGGTGGGTTGTAATGTTGGGGGGGGGGTATTGTATTTATTCTTTTACAGGCAAAAGAGCTGAAATTCTTGGGGCATGCCCCGCAAAGGGCCCTGTTCAGGGCTGGTAAGGTAAAAGAGCTTGTAACTTTTTTAATTTAGAATAGGGTAGGGAATTTTTTATTTTGGGGGGCTTTGTTATTTTATTAGGGGGCTTAGAGTAGGTGTAATTAGTTTAAAATTGTTGTAATATTTTTATTATGTTTGTAAATATTTTTTTATTTTCTGTAACTTAGATCTTTTTTATTTTTTGTACTTTAGCTAGTTTATTTAATTGTATTTATTTGTAGGAATTGTGTTTAATTAATGTATTGATAGTGTAGTGTTAGGTTAATTGTAGGTAATTGTAGGTAGTTTATTTAATTAATGTATTGATAGGGTAGTGTTAGGTTTAATTATATCTTAGGTTAGGACTTATTTTACAGGTAATTTTGTTATTATTTTAACTAGGTAACTATTAAATAGTTCTTAACTATTTAATAGCTATTGTACCTGGTTAAAATAATTACAAAGTTACCTGTAAAATAAATATTAATCCTAAAATAGCTATAATATAATTATAATTTATATTGTAGCTATATTAGGATGTATTTTACAGGTAAGTATTTAGCTTTAAATAGGAATCATTTATTTAATAAGAGTTAATTTATTTCGTTAGATAAAAATTATATTTAACTTAGGGGGGTGTTAGTGTTAGGGTTAGACTTAGCTTTAGGGGTTAATACATTTATTAGAATAGCGGTGAGCTCCGGTCGTCAGATTAGGGGTTAATAATTGAAGTTAGGTGTCGGCGATGTTAGGGAGGGCAGATTAGGGGTTAATACTATTTATGATAGGGTTAGTGAGGCGGATTAGGGGTTAATACATTTATTATATTAGGGGTTAATAAGTGTAGGCAGGTGTCGGCGACGTTGAGGGGGGCAGATTAGGGGTTAATAAATATAATATAGGGGTCGGCGGTGTTAGGGGTAGCAGATTAGGGGTACATAGGGATAACGTAGGTGGCGGCGATTTGCGGTCGGAAGATTAGGGGTTAATTATTTTAAGTAGCTTGCGGCGACGTTGTGGGGGGCAAGTTAGGGGTTAAGAAATATAATATAGGGGTTGGCGGGGTTAGGGGCAGCAGATTAGGGGTACATAAGTATAACGTAGGTGGCGGTCGGCAGATTAGGGGTTAAAAATTTTAATCGAGTGGCGGCGATGTGGGGGGAGCTCGGTTTAGGGGTACATAGGTAGTTTATGGGTGTTAGTGTACTTTAGGGTACAGTAGTTAAGAGCTTTATAAACCGGCGTTAGCCAGAAAGCTCTTAACTCCTGCTATTTTCAGGCGGCTGGAATCTTGTCGTTAGAGCTCTAACGCTCACTTCAGAAACAACTCTAAATACCAGCGTTAGAAAGATCCCATTGAAAAGATAGGCTACGCAAATGGCGTAGGGGGATCTGCGGTATGGAAAAGTCGCGGCTGTAAAGTGAGCGTTAGACCCTTTAATCACTGACTCCAAATACCAGCGGGCGCCCAAAACCAGCGTTAGGAGCCTCTAACGCTGGTTTTGATGGCTACCGCCGAACTCCAAATCTTGGCCACAGTATGCATAGACACATATATATCACATATGCCTTAACACATATATGCCTTTTAGAACATAAGACTTGTTTGCCTTTAAGAATAAATTACTTGTTTTCACTTTGCTTTCATGTTCTCTGCACAAGCAGATGTACTTACCTAGAAGATGTGACATTCCAACAGGAGATAGTGCCAGGCACTAACATGAAGTTGGTTATGGGAACACTTTCTTGTTATGAAAAACACTTTTTTGTGTTACTAAAACTCTTGCTAAATGAAATAATATGATTGACATAACGTTAGACATGCCTTCTAAACTGACTCTAACTTCTTGGAGAGTATCATACAGCACCTGTTATTTTTTGGCTGCCTATGTGCCACTGAATGATGACTCTCAGTGCTGTTGCGATAACCTGCCTGCTGTTTGACATTGTACACTATTAATGCCTCATCTAAAACTCGAAGATAAGTAATGCATTTATAGTTTAATTACTGCCTTGTGTTACTGTACTGTAATACATTTATAAGCTAATTACTGATTTGTGTTATTGCAATAAGTTCATAATAAACATGGTTATTATCCTACTGTATTTTGTATTTGTTTTCCCTTTTTCAATATTATACTGAGAACTAGTTTGCGCCTCCCCAATAACAACACATAACTGGCAACTTAAAGAGATATGAAATCCAAAAAAATTTCTTTCATGTTTCAGATTAAGCATGCAATTTTAAACGGCTTTCTAATTTACTTCTATTATCACATTTTCTTGCTTTTCTTGGTATCTTTTGTTGAAAATCAGAGACGTAAACCTTGAAGTGTACACGTGCCTTGAGCACTATATGGCAGCAATTTTGCAAAAATGTTATCCATTTGTAAGAGTAAGAGCACTAGATAGTAGCGCTATTTCTTCCCATGTAGTGTTCAAGACATCTACTTAGGTATCTCTTCAACAAAGGGAAATGAGGCCAATTTCATATTAGAAGTAAATTAGAAACGTTTTTTTTAAATTGTATGGTTTGTCTGAATCACACATGCAAATTTTTGGGTTTCATATTCCTTTAATATTTTTTTCATTTGTATTCAGGAAATTAATATGCATTTATTTAATTCTATTTTTATTGCTTTTCTCTCATTTTTATTTTTAAAATGACATTATATTGATTGTAAAATGACTGTATTCACACTAATTAATCAGTAATAAAAATCTAGTGCTTTTACATTCTTTTTTTATTGCTTAGAGCGTTAAGCGCTTCCATTTTCTAATTACTATAACAACCATGGTCTCTGTCTCCACAGACTTTAAAATGTTAAAACTGCATGAGGAAAATTAGCTGCATTGATTTATTAAAGGGAATTGGTAAGCGAAACCTTGTGGCCTCATTAGTACGGATGAATAAAACTTCAGCTAATTGATACAGGGAGGATGAATCTTCCCACTGGGCCTGAAGGTAAAGAACAACTGCTGGTTGCTGTCTAATTGCACAGCGTTGGTTAATTTTCAGCAGGCAGATGGTCTGGCGGAATGATACTCATGACTTTTTGTCAGCTAATCTGATGAATGCAATTTATATACCATATAAACTGTGTGCTTCTAGAAGTAATTGTACATTTGTGAATGCTTCAGTTGCTAATAATTGGAGCTGTTCAGATCAAATGGAGCCAAGTGAATTGACCAACAAATAAGAAATATATCATCTTGGGAATCCAGAACCGTGGCAAAAAAATGATTAATTTTGCAAGGACAGTCACAATTGTTGATTTTATTTCAGCAATATTTGTATCAATTAGTAAATGTAATCATAGTTACATTATATAAGGAAGGAAGTACTGAGCTTCAAAAAATCCATTACAAACTATGCTTTAAAAGCATATAAAACTTTTTGATTTTGATAGCAAAATGTACTGATCTTAGATATTGCAGAGCAGTAAAGGGATGCACCCCCTGAAAATCATTGTGGTATTTGTGTTCCTGGTTTCACTTGCAGAGTGAGTGCTCTAGGGTGAGACTGACCTTCTCATTGTCCTATACACAATTATCTAAGAATAACTGCAGTATGGTTTTTCAGGTCACCAGTCCACCAGGTAGGGAGGGGAATATAACAATTTGCCAATGTAAATTAGAGGAATAATATGAAAATAGTGAATTTACACAGCATTTTTTATTCTTGTTTATTTTTTATGTTCATTTTTGTACTTCTGCTTAATCATTTTGATAAATGTTGCTACCAATCAGCAAGTGCTACCCAGGTGCTGAACTTGTTTATCAAATAAAGATACCAAGGAAACAAAGAAAAATTGATAATAGGAGTAAATTAGAAAGTTGATTAAAATTGTATGTGCTATCTGAATTACGAAAGAAAAAAATGTGGCTTTCATATCTCTTTATGGAATGTCTGTGGGGTACACTGTAGAATTCAGATACAATTCACTAAGGGTGAGCTAAGCAGGAGCGCAAGTAGTGGGGTTCTTTGTCTATTTTTGTGATATACTATAACAGTTGTTTACTTCAGATCTTAACGGGAAAGTAAACAATTACAAAACATATATGTGCTGTTGCTATAGAATAACATATTAGTTAAGTCTTAACTTATTTAAAACAAATTAAAGGGATAGGAAAGTCAAAAATAAACTTGCATGATTCAGATAGAGCATGTCATTTTAAGACACTTTTAAATTCACTTCTATTTTCAAATGTGCTTCGTTTTCTTAGTATCCCTTGTTAAAAAATGAATATGCACATATCTTACACTAGTGGGAGCTGCTGCTGATTGGTGCCTGCATACATTTGTCTTTTGTGATTGGCTAAATAGATATTTTCAGCTTCCTGTCAGTAGTGCAATGCTATTCCTTCAGCAATGGATAACAAGAGAATGAAGAAAATTTTATAATAGAATTAAATTAGAAAGTTGTTTAAAATTGTATGTTCTATCTGAAACATAAAAGAAAATTTTGGGGTTTACTATCCCTTTAACATCCTTTTTTTCAAATTATTTTATTAGAGAAGCAAACAAGAGCAATTCACATACTTAAAATGATCATACAGAAATTGTTACATACAATGTGAAGCTTGAAATATCCGATCACATATGATGATCTGTAAAGAGTCCGATGAGATATAGTCTTATCAAAACTTATGGTTTCTTGACTCCAAATACAGATATCTTGGATATATTGCTAGCAGTATGCACCATAGAAACTAATAAATTGAGCAAACCATAACCCAACAAACACACAAGCGCACTATACCGATACTGCCCCTCTATGGACATGATGCACAATAGGTTATTTGCACATATATTAGCATCTCTATACAGTATTAAACAACATCAATCAACATACAGGTCCTTCAAACTGGGATGTAATCACTAAACCCTTAAAACACCATTCTGTTTGTGAGCATTTTATTTTTTTAATTAGGCAATTGGGAGATTAATGATGCAGATAATGCTAATGTGTTGTTTTCAGGAGGTAACAATTATACGTTTGTGGGGTATTTGGTAGAAGCATTTTTGGATTGTGATCACTGAAAAAAACACACTGACATTACCAACCGTCATTCAGAAATCATTATCTGTCAAAAACAAGTGACTGTGATTATGATCACCATTTATGTTTTTAGAGGGACAGTAAATATTTGACTCACTCACTGTCATTGCTCAAAAAAACCATGGATTTGTGTTTACATGACCTATGGCCACATATATATATAGTCACGGATACCAGGCCGGCAAGGCTAAACCCCCATCCCCCCTACTACTCAGCACCTCCATTTTCACACTAGATTTGGCCTTTTCATGGCATTTGTGATCTCCCAGACTGGTTTGGCTTGCTTTGTGATCTGTACATCCTCACAGAAGATCTGATCTCTGACCGCCTAACCCCTTTCTGGCTGGCAGGGCTCCTGGAACTACCGGCCGGCCGCGCCTCCCTGATTACCCGCTGACCTTTACCCCAGGCCACTCCAGCGGCCCTTCATCTTAGAGCTCCGCTCTTTTGGGGATTGGTACCCCCTAGGGTGTGCAAGATGTGGGGTGATTGCCGGAGAGGAGCTCCTTTGGGAACTTGGGGTTTCGGACCCCCCTACAACTCCTGCTTCCCATTGCTTTCCAGGTGTACGTTTTATCACGCGTATCTCCGGCCCCCAGCAACGGATCATGTCACTTCCAACGATACCCTGGAAGTGCCACCACTCCCCCGGGATCACCACGGAATAACCACCTCTTTATTACTGGAACTGTATGGGACTATAACTGCTATGGGGGCGCCAGCCTGTCTGGGCGGGAATGGCGGGAGATCTGGGGGTCTGATAAGACTCTTTATCAAGATGTGTTTGTGTATATAAGCAGTGTGTTTCCACAATAAAGTTGTTCTTTGTTTCACCTGAAGACTGGTTCTGTCTGGTTATTTGGGTTGGCACCGCTATAATCACTTTCCTCTGCTACATAGCGGCATTTTCCAGGTATAGGAAGTACCCTTCTGGTGGTGTGTGTGTTGTATGCATATGTCAGTCACACACATATATATATATATATATATATATATATATATATATACCCTGTACAAAGTAAATTCAGTGGCTAAGTGACAGATTGAGCAGAGTTTTTGACTGTATAACAGAGCTGCACAACTACACAATGTGAAAATGCAAAACGTATTCAATAAAGTTGTTCTTTGTTTCACCTGAAGACTGGTTCTGTCTGGTTATTTGGGTTGGCACCGCTATAATGACTTTCCTCTGCTACATAGCGGCATTTTCCAGGTATAGGAAGTACCCTTCTGGTGGTGTGTGTGTTTTATGTATATGTCAGTCAGATATACAGGTATATATATATATATATATATATATATATATATATATATATATATATATATATATATATATATACCCTGTACAAAGTAAATTCAGTGGCCTCCTGCAGCTAAGTGACAGATTGAGCAGAGTTTTTGACTGTATAACAGAGCTGCACAACTAAACAACTGTGAAAATGCAAAACGTATTTAAACATAACACTTTTGACTGTATACTGTGAGAGACGTAAACACCAAAAATGTTATTGTTTAAAAAGATAGATAATTATTCTATAAGAGTAGGGGGCGCCCTAAGTTGCAATTATAACAATGGTAAGATATAATTCTATTGTATACAGATTTCTAGCAATCAAATCAAAGCAATCAAATGTGAGATACATTGAATAATAAATAATAAAATAAAATAAAGTAAAATACAATACCATAAAATATAATGTAACAATTTATTCAGCAAGTGGGAGACACTTAATATTAGTTGTAACAGTTCAGATTACTTAATATAAAGTCACTGAGAGGAGGACAGAGATTATAGAGGCAGCAAACTGTAGAGAATCCGTCCGGGATCCTAAGAAGATGATCTAAAAAACATAAGAGAGACAGATGCGCCACATGGCCCAATATTGTTTGTTCAGCGGGGTAGATATATTCTAGTGGTACCAATATTAACTCACAATCTAGGAAGCACTCCAGTTAGTGCAGCAGGAGCAGTCTGGGATTAATCACAGTCACCCAGCAGACCGACCTCTAGGACAGAGTGGTGTGTTTCTGTGATGGAAATACAAGCAAACACAAAGGTGCCTATATGGCCTAGTACTGTTTGAACCAGAGGATGATGTTGTGTATATTTGAAAATATACTCACAATTGGTAAAGCATCTTCATTGATGCTAATCAGGCAGGAAGGGGTCAATGCAGGAAACAGCCTGTGTGCTGAGAAACGCGTGTATATATCTATCCCGTGTATATACAGCCTGTGTGCTGAGAAACGCGTGTATATATCTATCCCGCTGAACAAACAATATTGGGCCATGTGGCGCATCAGTCTCTCTTATGTTAAAAAGATAGATAATACCTTTATTTACCATTCCCCAGTTTTGCATAACTAACATTGTTATAGAAATATACTTTTGACCTCTGCAGACTGCCTCCTTATCTCAGATCTTTTTACAGACTTTTGAAATTATAATTTCAGGCAATTAGTGCTGACTCTTAAATAACTTTACGTGCATGAGCACAGTGTTATCTATATGAAACACATGAACTAAAGCCCTCTAGTGGTCAAAAACTGTCAAATGCAGAGGCGGCCTTCAAGGGCTTAGTAATTAGCATATGTGCCTACCTAGGTTTAGCTTTCAACTAAGAATAACAAGAGTACAAAGCAAATTCATGATAAAAGTAAATTAGAAAGTTGTTTAAATTACATGCCTTATTTGAATCATGAAAGTTTACATTGGACTTTACTATCCCTTTAATAGCACCACCAGTGGCGACTATTTCCAGTGACAAGAAGGGAGGGTATAATAGTAAATGGGTTAAGCATGTCCTGTCTCTTTATCCCCTGCAAGGGAGTCCTAGGGACATAAGGGACATAAGGTGCAAGAATGTGGTAAAGTGTGATGTGGTAAAGTATGTTTTCATTACACTAAAGCAATGCATATAATGATGGGGTTCAATCTTATAGAAAAATGTCATGATATTTCTACAAAATTTACCATTAAAGTCTATGGAGACTTTTTTGTAGACAAATCATCTGATAAACTTTTCTAGAGGATTGTGATTGACCTCTATGTGTTTATCCCATTGGAATGGTATAAACATACAGTTAATCTCAGCTGGTGAGTCAGTGATAGGAGCCATATGTGTGTAGTAAATTGGCAGCTAGCTCCCAGTAGTGTACTGCTGCTCCTGAGCAGCAAAGTAAATTTGTTAATAGTGCTAAAATGGAAACATCTCTTAAAATTCTCTCCTCTATCTAAAACAGGGTACTTAAAACTTTTTTTTCCACAAGACCCAGTTCTATAATACCATATATATTTGTGACCCTATTGTTATACTTGGTCTGAAAATTTCTGAAGTAATATACTTATATAGCTGCAATTTTTGTCAAAGTGACTAAAATGTATGAATACTTTATTTCTGATTGTAGTCAAGCTTGAAAGTGTTAAACATCAGACACACACACACACTCTCATACAACTCTCTCTCTCTCTCACATACAAAACACACACTAGCCCATACCCCCCAACTGTCCCGATTTTCGCGGGACAGTCCCGATTTTAGGGGTCTGTTCCCCTGTCCCGGGTTGCTAGCCATCTGTCCCGAATTGCCCCAGGCATTTAAAAATTTTTTTTTTTTTTATTCTATTGGGCACATACTCTGAAGCAGCTGACTTTGCTCTCACAGAGTTAGATACCTGTTAGATTCTCTGTGGAAAAGGAATGGTGTGTGGGTTAGGCAGTATACACTCTGACCACGGGTAATGGTGACCTCTCTAACCTACCTCTGTTAACCCCTGGTGATAATAATACTAGCATGCCTTCAGTTTTATACAATGAGCAGTGCTAATACCAGGGTAACGAACAGTGGCAGCCACAGACTGCCAGATAATGTGCTTGCCAACCCCAGGACCCCATACAATGAATTACAGATACCCATATATGATGTAGTGTGTGTCTATCTGTATCCATAACTGTGTGTGTGTGTGTGTATCTGTATGTATAAGTTTATGCTATGTAGTGTGTGTGTCTGCATGTATAAATGTAAGCTATGTAGTGTGTGTATGTGTATCTGCATGTATAAGTGTGTATCTGCATGTATAAGTGTATGATATGTAGTGTGTGTGTGCATGTATGTATACGTGTATACTATGTAGTGTCTGTGTATCTGCATGTATAAGTGTATGCTATGTATAGTGTGTTTATCTGCATGTATAAGTGTATTCTATGTAGTGTGTGTGTATCTGCATGTATAAGTGTATTCTATGTAGTGTATGTGTATCTGCATGTGTAAGTGTATGCTATGTAGTGTGTATGTATCT
Source organism: Bombina bombina (assembly GCF_027579735.1). Taxonomy (NCBI): domain Eukaryota; kingdom Metazoa; phylum Chordata; class Amphibia; order Anura; family Bombinatoridae; genus Bombina; species Bombina bombina. The sequence continues at coordinate 306,253,263 of NC_069501.1, read as the reverse complement.
GCATGTATAAGTGTATGCTATGCAGTGTGTGTGTGTGTGTGTGTGTGTGTATCTGCATGTGTAAGTGTATGCTATGTAGTGTGCTACTGTGCATTTTTGCTGACTTTAAAGGCCAGAATCTAGAATAGTAATGGGGAATGCAGAGAGCAGTTTTAAAGAATTTATTATTAAATGTCCAATTAAGCTAAAAATATTTAGCAATGTCCTTGCAAAGGCTAGTTAAATACATAGCTCACATAGCCATACCAGTGGTTTGAGCTTGTGTTTGATTTGCTGCCTAAGTGTATTAAAATATGTGACTTTATTAAGAATTTTATTTATATTACTTTATTATAATTTTTTAAAGCCCCGCCCACCACATTTAATTTTTTTTTGCCGTGGGGGGGGGTCCCTCTTTTGAATTTTGAAATGTTGGGAGGTATGCAGACACTCTCATACAACACACTCACACCACACGCACTCTCATACTACACACACACCACACATACTCTCACACACCACACACACACACACTCATACAGCACACACACTCATACAGCACACACCACACACACACACACTCTCTCATACAACTCTCTATCTCTTACACACACACACTCTCATACAACTCACACACACACCACATACACACTCATACAGCACACACCGCACACACACAATGGAAGGGGGGAGGCGGAGGGGGGGGGAGGGGGTTAGGGTGGGGGGAGGAAGGGGGAGGGGGAGGGAGGGAGAGAGGGGGGGGAGAAAGAGAGTGAGGGGGATAGAGGGGGAGAGAGTGTGTGTGAGAGAGAGGGGGGGAGGGAGATAGAACAAGAGGGGGAGAGAGAGAGATAGGGAGGGGAATAGAGAGAAAGGGAGTGAGTGTGTGTGTGTGAGAGAGAGAGAATGCAATGAATTGCCATCTCCTGTAACTTGTACTAGTAATAAAGGAATAATGAAGACAGAGGGAGGGGGAGAAAGAGAGAGAAAGGGAGGGAGAGGGAGGGAGGGAGGGGTAGAGAGAGAGAGAAAGAGAGGGAGGGGTAGGGAGGGAGGGGTAGAGAGAGAGAGAAAGAGAGGGAGGGGTAGAGAGGGAGAGAATGCAATGAATTGCCATCCCTGCAGCTTATACTAGTAACAAATGTAATGAAATTACATACTGTACATAGACATTTGGTAGTGGGTTGCAGTTTGCAAAATGTTTATATGTAGACAGCAGAATATGTATTTGATAAACTAAATCAAGCAGATGAAGAGTTAGATACAGATGATGTATGATAATTAATTAAACCATATGCACGTCTTTTAAATGTTGACAGTGTGCATAGTTGTCATGGGGATTTCTTTTTTTTCAGCTTGAACTGATACTATTTTTTCTGAAAGGGTGATAATGAGGGCCCAGATTCTCTAAAGCTCTCTGCTCAGGGAAGATTCCGTAAAAGGTCCGTTAATTCTATAAGGTCTTTGTCTAAAATCTATACCGTACATTTCTGAATGTGAAAGAGATACATACATATACATTACTGTGTTATATAAAATTACAATCACAATACTAATAATGTAAGCTATTATTATCAGTTATTTTTAACGCCAACAGATTCTGAAGCACTATAAACAGAGTTATGATATGCAGGTAACATTTATAGGGAACAAGGTGATCTACTAACAGCTGGGCTAGTAGGCTTACATGCTAAGGGGTTCACAGGGATAACAAAGAAGGGGATGACTGAGGTTAGAAAAGGTTAACATATACAGGGAGTGCAGAATTATTAGGCAAATGAGTATTGTGACCACATCATCCTCTTTATGCATGTTGTCTTACTCCAAGCTGTATAGGCTCGAAAGCCTACTACCAATTAAGCATATTAGGTGATGTGCATCTCTGTAATGAGAAGGGGTGTGGTCTAATGACATCAACACCCTATATCAGGTGTGCATAATTATTAGGCAACTTCCTTTCCTTTGGCAAAATGGGTCAAAAGAAGGACTTGACAGGCTCAGAAAAGTAAAAAATAGTGAGATATCTTGCAGAGGGATGCAGCACTCTTAAAATTGCAAAGCTTCTGAAGCGTGATCATCGAACAATCAAGCGTTTCATTCAAAATAGTCAACAGGGTCGCAAGAAGTGTGTGGAAAAACCAAGGCGCAAAATAACTGCCCATGAACTGAGAAAAGTCAAGCGTGCAGCTGCCAAGATGACACTTGCCACCAGTTTGGCCATATTTCAGAGCTGCAACATCACTTGAGTGCCCAAAAGCACAAGGTGTGCAATACTCAGAGACATGGCCAAGGTAAGAAAGGCTGAAAGACGACCACCACTGAACAAGACACACAAGCTGAAACGTCAAGACTGGGCCAAGAAATATCTCAAGACTGATTTTTCTAAGGTTTTATGGACTGATGAAATGAGAGTGAGTCTTGATGGGCCAGATGGATGGGCCGTGGCTGGATTGGTAAAGGGCAGAGAGCTCCAGTCCGACTCAGACGCCAGCAAGGTGGAGGTGGAGTACTGGTTTGGGCTGGTATCATCAAAGATGAGCTTGTGGGGCCTTTTCGGGTTGAGGATGGAGTCAAGCTCAACTCCCAGTCCTACTGCCAGTTTCTGGAAGACACCTTCTTCAAGCAGTGGTACAGGAAGAAGTCTGCATCCTTCAAGAAAAACATGATTTTCATGCAGGACAATGCTCCATCACACGCGTCCAAGTACTCCACAGCGTGGCTGGCAAGAAAGGGTATAAAAGAAGAAAATCTAATGACATGGCCTCCTTGTTCACCTGATCTGAACCCCATTGAGAACCTGTGGTCCATCATCAAATGTGAGATTTACAAGGAGGGAAAACAGTACACCTCTCTGAACAGTGTCTGGGAGGCTGTGGTTGCTGCTGCACGCAATGTTGATGGTGAACAGATCAAAACACTGACAGAATCCATGGATGGCAGGCTTTTGAGTGTCCTTGCAAAGAAAGGTGGCTATATTGGTCACTGATTTGTTTTTGTTTTGTTTTTGAATGTCAGAAATGTATATTTGTGAATGTTGAGATGTTATATTGGTTTCACTGGTAAAAATAAATAATTGAAATGGGTATATATTTATTTTTTGTTAAGTTGCCTAATAATTATGCACAGTAATAGTCACCTGCACACACAGATATCCCCCTAAAATAGCTATAACTAAAAACAAACTAAAAACTACTTCCAAAACTATTCAGCTTTGATATTAATTAGTTTTTTGGGTTCATTGAGAACATGGTTGTTGTTCAATAATAAAATTAATCCTCAAAAATACAACTTGCCTAATAATTCTGCACTCCCTGTATTGTATGCATCCCTGAAGAGTAGAGTCTTTATAGAGCGCTTGAAAATTTTAAAACTAGGGGAGAGTCTTGTGGAGCAAGGCAGAGAGTTCCACAAAATAGGGGCCATTCTAGAGAAATCCTATAGACCGGAATGTGAGGAGATAACAAGAGAGGAGGAGGTCATAAGTAAAGCGAAGGGGACGGGAGGGAGAGTATCTGGAGACAAGGTCTGAGATATAGGGGGGAGCAGTGCCATTGAGGGCCTTGAATGTCAGAGTCACTAGGGAGTTTAGAGAGGATGGAACTGCAATAGTCAAGGCGGGAAATGATGAGAGAGTGGATTAATATCTTGGCTGTGTCTTGTGTAATTAAATGGTGAATTGTGGGAATGTTTTTAAGGTGGAAACGGCAGGAGTTGGCCAATGACTGGATGTGAGGAGTGAATAAGAGATCTAAGTCAAGTGCATGTGACCCCAAGATATCGGGGTGCAGGGTTGGGGTAATAATGCTGAAGTTATAGAAAGATGGAAGGTGGGGATTTTGGAAGAAGGGGCAAAATAAGGAGCTCAGTTTTGGAAAGATTTAGATTAAGGTAGTGTGACGGATACCCCGGCTACCCCGACTGGGTAGCGCCGTCAAAGGGGTCCTGCTTCCTCCCTGCCGACTGCAGCTATGTATCTTGCAAGTGACCACAGCCTGTAGCCACCCCTGATGCCCGACAGCATCAGTACCCAGGGTCCCACCCTGTGGCAGACTCCAGCTACCCAAACTGGGTAGCTCTGCCTGAGGATCCTTTCTCTGTCTGGAACAGGCTGCTATGTAGCCCAGGAAAGTGATTTTAGCTGGAGCCCACCCAAATAACTAGACATACTAGCTTTCAGGTTAAACAAGAACTAATTTTATTGAAAACACACACTCCTTTTATACAGACAGCTCATCTTGATAAGACCCTGGACAATCCCACTATTTTCCCGCCATTACTGCCCCTCCAGACAGCCCGGCACCTCCATAGGAGCCACAGTCTCACATAATCCCAATACCTAGGGGTGGCAGTTTCGGGGTGATCCCAGTGGAGCGGCGGCACTTTCAGGGTGTCATTTTTTTATAGCTCTCTGTCCCCAGATGCCACAGTCCAGCATTATTTGTTACTGGGGACCAGAGTTACAGTCCGTTGAAGTTATGGGGTTAGGGGTGTCCAAAACCCCCACCGGGAGTTCCAGGAGCCCGGCCAGCCTAGGAAGGTTTTTCTGGTCATACACCAGCTCATCACAAAACAAGCAAACAAAAGCTTCCAGGGATTGTGGTTGCTCTGAGGAGCCCAGAACCACTGAGAAACAACAGGGTTGAGGTTGTAGGGGGGGTTGGGGGTAGCCTTAGCTGTCTGGTATCCGTGACATCTCCCCCCCCTCCAGTTCAGCAGACCCGGCTAGACCCTTAATGGGTCGGCCTGGGGCTGTCCGACGGTGGCCCTCCACTTCTCGGTTGCTGGGAGAGGTTATCCCATCTCTCCTGAGATTGGGGCATCCTGGGGGGTTCCTGCTGGCATTTATACCCTGCCCCCTGGGCACAGAGATAGTCACATAATGCAAAGTCCCAAACAAGTTTGCTAAGGCCGGCTCCCAAACAATTGCTGTTCCACAAGTTCCAGTGTCCTTAAGTTCCATGGCCAAACTGTCTCCCTCTGTGACACTCTGTTGAGTACCAGCTGACCCACCCACAAACAAAGCCAGTGCCGGTTTCCCGGCTGTATGCCCACCCCAGACTGTAGGTTGATGTTGCTCCTTGGTGGGGCAGGCAAGACTCGGGTGCCCAAAGTGGTGGCACCAAATGCAAGGGCGGGTGTCCAACAAAGTCATTGACGGTTTCCTGGCTGTTGGTGGAAGTTGCTCCTTGGTGGGGCAGGCAAAATTCGGGTGCCCAAACTTGTGGCACCAACTGCATGAGCGGGTACCCCCTGGCCTGCCCCCTGTGAGAAATACTCCAGGACAAGAAAAGGGTAGAGAACCTGCCAAGCTACTGAGGGGAGAGACCGTCTGTCTCTTCTCCCGAGAAGATCTACTGCTGGGGAGGGAGGTCTGCAACCTCCACTCCATGGGAAACTGCTCTGCTGCTGGGGAGAGAGGCCGACTGTCTCCTCTCCCAGGAAGGGGTTCTGCTTACGTGGAGGGAGGACGACTACCTCTGCTCCCAGGGGATGGCTCTGCCACTGGGGAGAGAGACCGACTGTCTCCTCTCCCAGGAAGGGGCTCTGTGTAAGGGGAGGGAGGATTACTACCTTCGCTCCCAGGGGATGACTCTGCTGCTGGGGAGAGAGACTGACTGTCTCCTCTCCCTGCTCCTGGCTCTGCCGCTGGGGAGAGAGACCGACTGTCTCCTCTCCCAGGAAGGGGTTCTGCGTAAGGGGAGGACGACTACCTCCGTTCCCAGGGGATGGCTCTGCCGCTGGGGAGAGAGACCGACTGTCTCCTCTCCCTGCTCCTGGCTCTGCCACTGGGGAGAGAGACCAACTGTCTCCTCTACCAGGAAGGGGTTCTGCTTACGGGGAGGGAGTACGACTACCTCCGCTCCCAAGGGATGGTTTTGCCGCTGGGGAGAGAGACCGACTGACTCCTCTCCCTGCTCCTGGGTCTGCTGCTGGGGAGACAGACCAACTGTATCCTCTCCCAGGAAGGGGTTCTGCTTACGGGGAGGGAGGACGACTACATCCGCTCCCAGGGGATGGCTCTGCCCCTGGGGAGAGAGACCGACTGTCTCCTCTCCCAGGAAGGGATTCTGCTGGCTGGGGAGAGTTATCGACATCCATCTCTCCCTGCAAGGGGTTCTCTGTAAGGGGAGGGAGGATGACTACCTCCACTCCCTGGTTTCCTGGAGCTGTTACAGATGCTGGGCAGAGGCCGGCGACTCTATGCCCTGTTGCCAGCACTTCTGCTGGGGTGACCCCCTGGTCCAAGACCATAAGCTCAAAGCCAGACTGCTGATCAGAATCCAGCAGCCCTGGTTACCTTTTTCTTGGTTGCCCCTCCTCCATGGTCGAGCTTTATGAATCCCAGAGGGCTACACCCCAGATCTGTATACCCTTGGCACGCTGCTCAACAAGGTCTAGCAGCCTCTTGTATTCTTTGACCAGTGCCTCTTCCTGGTCAATTATAAAATTCAGATAGTCTAGCAGCCAGGTTTCCTCCAAGAGATCCAGTAGTTCCTCTTGGAGCCCAGAGATATCCTGCAGACCCTGGTCCATCTCGCTCCCAAACTGTGGGTCCTCTGTCCTTTGCCAACAGTAATCCAGGGCCGCCGAAGCAAAAGCCCTCTGTGGGGGAGCCATCCTCCAGCCATGGCTGCACTTGCATAACGAGCCATTGGAGGGCCCGGTAGCCATCCTCCACCCACATCTCTTGCTGGACCAGTCTATATAGAACAGATAGCCATTCTTTATTTGGCTGTTTTCCCAGAAAGGGCACTCGCAAGTCCCACCAGACCCAGTACCTCTCATTATTCGTGGGGAGGACCTTTCCATCTTTCCGCTCCTGTTGAAGAGCCTCCCCCCAGAGCTCTCGGAGGGCTAGGTTCCTCCATCCCAGAATGTCCTGTTCCGGACAAGGATCTTTCGTTCCGGTGAGCTTCTTTTTCACTCTCCCTAGGAACTCTGCCTCCATATTTACCGGCTACTGTGGCGGTTCTCCTCTGTCACCAGAAACCTTGTAAAAGAAGCAGATCCCACCACTGCCAGCCAATGTAACGGATACCCCGGCTACCCTGACTGGGTAGCTCTGCCAAAGGGGTCCTGCTTTCTCCCTGCCAACTGCAGCTATGTAGGTATCAAGTGACCACAGCCTGTAGCCACCTCTGATGCCCAATAGCATCAGTACCTAGGGTCCCCACCCTGTGGCAGACTCCAGCTACCCAGACTGGGTATGTTAGGTGTTTCCCCAGGGGGGTAAGTGTCAGGTCAGGCCGAAGCCACGGGGCCAGTGTACCACCTGAGGCAGATGTAGAGTATCTGATAAGGGTCCCTTAGAATGACTCAGACCACGCAGCATTATGATCTGAAGCCAATCCTGTTTATTGAACAGTGCAAGCATTTCTTATAGTGTACACTAACAGCATATAGGGTTAATGTGATGACACGTTAGGACCGCGTCATCTTACACAGTTTTACCCAGTAGAGCACAGTGTGATTCTGGGAATTCACCAGCTCATAACAATCATGTCATAGTCATAATAAGCTAACATCTGCAGAGACAGCAAGATTTCTGAACCATCTTATTGACATTATCTTCTTCTGGGCGTATAGCCAGAGTACATTGACAAGGCCGAACAGCTAAGGAAACTATCATAACATGCACATAATTCCCACTACATAATAACCCATTATAATAAGGTCTAATCATTACAAAATGGCTGCGAGGAACAAGATGGCTGCGAGGAACAAGATGGCTGCCGTCAGGTTCATATTACCCCTAACAGGGTAGCTCTGCCTGAGGATCCTTTCTGTGCTTGGAACAGGCTGCTATGTAGCCCAGGAAATTGATTTTAGCTGGAGCCCACCCAAGTAACTAGACAGACTAGCATTCAGGTGAAACAAGAACTGATTTTATTGAAAACACAAAGTCCTTTTATACAGACAGCTCATCTTGATAAGACCCTTGACAATCCCACTATTTTCCCGCCATTCCCGCCCCTCCAAACAGCCCGTCACCTCCATAGGAGTCACAGTCTCACATAATCCCAATACCTAGGGGTGGCGGTTTCGGGGTGATCCCGGTGGAGCGGCGGCACTTCCAGGGTGTCATTTTAATTTATGATTTGTCATATCAGCATGATTCGTTGCTGGGGACCGGAGTTACAGTCCGTTGAAATCATGGGGTTAGGGGTGTCCAAAACCCCCAGTTCCCAAAGGAGCTCCCCTCTGATAATTGCCACAGCTCTTGTCCTCCCTAGGGGCTAACAATCCCCAAAAGAGCGGAGCTCTGGGGCAAAGGGCTGCTGGAGTGACCAGGGGTAAAGTTAGCGGGTGTCCTGTGGCTGACCGGGAATTCCAGGAGCCCAGCCAGCCTGAGAGGAGTTAGGCGGGTGTCCGTTGTGAGGGGTTCTGTGTAAGGGGAGGGAGGATGACTACCTTTGCTCCCAGGGGATGGCTCTGCTGCTGGGGAGAGAGACTGTCTCCTCTCCTGGCTCTGCCGCTGGGGAGAGAGATCGACTGTCTCCTCTCCCAGGAAGGGAGGACGACTACCTCCGTTCCCAGGGGATGGCTCTGCTGCTGGGGAGAGAGACCGACTGTCTCCTCTCCCTGCTCCTGGCTCTGTCTCCTCTCCCAGGAAGGGGTTCTGCTTACGGGGAGGGAGTACGACTTCCTCCGCTTCCAAGGGATGGCTTTGCCGCTGGGGAGAGAGACCGACTGACTCCTCTCCCTGCTCCTGGGTCTGCCGCTGGGGAGAGAGACCAACTGTCTCCTCTCCCAGGAAGGGGTTCTGCTTACTGGGAGGGAGGACGACTACCTCCGCTCCCAGGGGATGGCTCTGCCGCTGGGGAGAGAGCCCGACTGTCTCCTCTCCCAGGAAGGGATTCTGCTGCTGGGGAGAGTTATCGACATCCATCTCTCCCTGCAAGGGGTTCTCTGTAAGGGGAGGATGACTACCTCCACTCCCTGGTTTCCTGGAGGTGTTACAGATGCTGGGCAGAGGCCGGCGGCTCTCTGCCCTGTTGCCAGCACTTCTGCTGGGGTGGCCCCCTGGTCCAAGACCATAAGCTCAAAGCCAGACTGCTGATCAGAATCCAGCAGCCCTGGTTCCCTTTTTCTTGGTTGCCCCTCCTCCATGGTCGAGCTTTATGAATCCCAGAGGGCTGCACCCCAGATCTGTATACCCTTGGCACGCTGCTCAACAAGGTCTAGCAGCCTCTTGTATTCTTTGACCAGTGCCTCTTCCTGATCAATTATAAAATTCAGATTGTCTAGCAGCCAGGTTTCCTCCAAGAGATCCAGCTGTTCCTCTTGGTGCCCAGAGATATCCTGCAGACCCTGGTCCATCTCGCTCCCAAACTGTGGGTCCTCTGTCCTTTGCAAACAGTAATCCAGGGCCGCCGAAGCAAAAGCTCTCTGTGAGGGAGCCATCCTCCAGCCATGGCTGCACTTGCATAATGATCCATTGGAGGGCCGGTAGCCATCCTCCACCCACATCTCTTGCTGGACCAGTCTATATAGAACAGATAGCCATTCTTTCTTTGGCTGTTTTCCCAGGAAGGGCACTCGCAAGTCCCACCGGACCCAGTACCTCTCATTATTCGTGGGGAGGCCCTTTCCATCTTTCCGCTCCTGTTGAAGAGCCTCCCCCCAGAGCTCTCGGAGGGCTAGGTTCCTCCATCCCAGAATGTCCTGTTCCGGACAAGGATCTTTCGTTCCGGTCAGCTTCTTTTGTACTCTCCCTAGGAACTCTGCCTCCATATTTACCGGCTACTGTGGCGCTTCTCCTCTGTCAGCAGAAACCTTGTAAAAGAAGCAGATCCCACCACTGCCAGCCAATGTAATGGATACCTCGGCTACCCTGACTGGGTAGCTCCGCCAAAGGGGTCGTGCTTCCTCCCTGCCGACTGCAGCTATGTAGGTAGCAAGTGACCACAGCCTGTAGCCATCTCTGATGCCCGATAGCATCAGTACCTAGGGTCCCACCCTGTGGCAGACTCCAGCTACCCAGACTGGGTAGCTCTGCCTGAGGATCCTTTCTGTGCTTGGAACAGGCTGCTATGTAGCCCAGGAAAGTGATTTTAGCTGGAGCCCACCCAAGTAACTAGACAGACTAGCATTCAGGTGAAACAAGAACTGATTTTATTGAAAACACACAGTCCTTTTATACAGACAGCTCATCTTGATAAGACCCTGGACAATCCCACTATTTTCCCGTCATTCCCGCCCCTCCAAACAGCCCGTCACCTCCATAGGAGTCACAGTCTCACATAATCCCAATACCTAGGGGTGGCGTTTTCGGGGTGATCCCAGTGGAGCGGCGGCACTTCCAGGGTGTAATTTTAATTTATGATTTGTCATATCAGCATGATTCGTTACTGGGGACCGGAGTTACAGTCTTTTGAAGTTAGGGGTGTCCAAAACCCCCAGTTCCCAAAGGAGCTCCCCTCTGATAATTGCCACAGCTCTTGTCCTCCCTAGGGGCTACCAATCCCCAAAAGAGCGGAGCTCTGGGGCAAAGGGCTGCTGGAGCGACCAGGGGTAAAGTTAGTGGGTGTCCTGTGGCTGACCGAGAGTTCCAGGAGCCCGGCCAGCCTGAGAGGAGTTAGCCGGGTGTCCTTTGTGAGGGGGCCGACCGAGAGTTCCAGGAGCCCAGCCAGCCTAGGAGGGTTTTCCTGGTCATACACCAGCTCTTCACAAAACAAGCAAACAAAAGCTTCCAGAGATTGTGGTTGCTCTGATGAGCCCAAAACCACTGAGAAACAACAAGGGTGAGGTTGTGGGGGGGGGGGGGGGGTTGAGGGTAGCCTTAGCTGTCTGGTATCCGTGACAGGTAGTTAGAGGACATTCAAGATGAAATTTGAGAAAACAGTTATTGACACAAGTTAGAGAGGAAGAGGATAGTTCTGGTGCAGAAAGGTAGGTTTGGGTGTCTTTCGTATACAAATGATATTGAAACCCATGTGACTTTATGAAGGAACCTTGTAAAGATGTATAGATTGAGAAGAGAAGGGAGCCAAGGACAGAGCCTTGTGGTACGCCAACAGAAAGTGGTAATACACAATGTGTTGAACGTATTGGTGGAAAAAGACATAAAAGAAAAAAACATATTTCATAAGGTGGTGAGACACCATGAGCCATTAATCCTGGTATTCAACTCCTGGTCAGTAGGAGGAGGCAAAGATTACCAAAGCTCTGAGAGCACTTAATCCTTACTATCCTCTCGGGTACTCCAGTCTTTCAGAAGCAGGTAAAGAATTTAGGTGCCCCCATTTTCTTCTCTGGAAGGGGTTCCTTAATCCATTACTTCCCCTTTGAAAGTTAAGATAAGAAGAAAGAGATATAAATGAGTATTAAGGCTTAATGAAGTAATTCTCCTGTGGTAGTTTTTGTCAACAGCCTGTCACATGTGTTGCAGGGACTGGTCCTTAGCATCCTATTTGGCCTTGTCCTTGTACTCCTATGCAAAATACTGAAAGCAGGAAATCTGCAGCTGAGTAAGCACAGTAGAATGGGTGCTATGTAAGTATGTACACTCACAGAGCCCACAGGCTATTTGTGGATACAGGCTTTTTCTAATGTATATCATAGCCAGAGGACTCTTTGTCACAGGTAAGCACAGACAGATTGTTTGTAAGAGGCTACATGTTTGTGTACACAGTATGCTTGTGCACAGTTACAGTATACTCTACTATGGTATTATAAAAGTTTATCTGGACATCATTTGAGAAACAAGTTACTTTGGGGACAAAGAGACAATATATTTTTATTATAGCATTTTCTTTTCTTTTTTTTCTTTTTTTTAGTTTATTAACAAAAAATACATTTTAAAAAAAACAGAGTATTATAGATCACTATACATTTAGACACACATGTCTATTTGCTCAATCCATATGAACAAATTCAATAAAGCGAAGTGAGTGAGGAGCAGGGGTTATTCTCAAATCTTCTCTATTGGAGGGGGGGAGAATACAGTCTCGAGCAATACCTGTCAGGCTCATCCTTTTTTTCTCTTTCGCTCATTTGGTTACTTTGTATCCTATTATCTGAGCGTAGCTCCTAATATTTTTTATACTAACCCTTCATAAATTTGATTTTGTGTTTCCCGGTTAAGTGTTTTTATATAATATTCCCATTTATTTAAAAATGCCGTCTTTCTCATTTTTGTATCTCCTAAAGCATCATATTTTTCTATTATTAATTGGTGCCATACTTTATTCTTAAGATTGGCAATCCCCGGGTATTTTCTCTCTATCCATAATTTTGTAATTAGATTCCTTGCTAGTAATATCACCATGGCGATATATAATTGGAATTTCCTATTCTCAAGACTAGGGTTGTATAAAAGAAGAATTGTTTATCCACTTTAAAATTGGTTCCGATTGTTTTCGAAATCCAATATGCTATCTGGTTACAATATTGGAAGAAAAAAAATAACGTGCTAAATCTGGAGATGGAAATGAACATTTTGGGCATGATGGCAATTCTCCCTTTATCCATTTATATCTTTTAGTCGTTGTTACGTAGTCATTGTGTACCATTCTATACTGAGATTCTCTCAGCTCGCTTGCCTGTGTTGTTTGCTTAGCTAGTTTCACACTATAAATTAATTGCTCTTTTAATTTATCAATGCTAATCCCCCAATTATTTTTCTCCGCTATTTTACTGCAGTTTCTCTCAGATGATATATTTACTAGTTTATTATAAATATAAGTCAATCTATAGTTTCCTTTCTCATAGTTCTCACAAAGTTCGGTTATTTGATTTTTACAACAATTATTTTTTGATTATCGCAGTACTTTTTTTTAGATATGATTCTATCTGATGGTAGTAGAAGTAATTATCGATTTTAACTTCATATTTATCATATATATCTTGGGTCGAGTAGACCTTATTATTGCTATTATGCAGTTGGTCCCCAATTTTATTAATTCCATATTGCCCCCATTTACTAAATGGACAAGAATTACCCCTTTGGAATTTAGGGTTGCCTGCAATGGGTAAATACCGGGTATACTTATAATTTACACCTAAGGATCTACTTATTAATTTCCATATTGCCAGGGAGTCTCGAAATACTATATGGGTTTTAATATCCTTAGGGATTTCAGCCGTTTCTGCATGCACTAGATAAGCAGTTGTTATAGGTTTAATCATCTCTTGTTCAATTTCCATATTAGTGTATTTCTCTACTCCTGTTGTCCATTCTACACTGTATCTTGCTAAAACCGCCCACAGGCTATTTGTGGATACAGGCTTTTTCTAATGTATATCATAGCCAGAGGACTCTTTGTCACAGGTAAGCACAGACAGATTGTTTGTAAGAGGCTACATGTTTGTGTACACAGTATGCTTGTGCACAGTTACAGTATACTCTACTATGGTATTATAAAAGTTTATCTGGACATCATTTGAGAAACAAGTTACTTTGGGGACAAAGAGACAATATATTTTTATTATAGCATTTTCTAATCAGTAAATCATTGTGTAATATATTTTTACTTTTCCAACCGTTTTTGGATAGAAATTCGCAGCTTGACTCTGTTTGAGAGCAAGAGCGTTATATATATTTTTTTTCACTGGACGCTAGCTTTCTTTTTTATCTCAGTAAGTGGGTGCCATTTTACAACTTGGCATCGTGTTTTCTCAGAGAAAATCAAATAAAAGATATTAAAAATAGTGTCTTTGTAACTCCACTAAGCAACCAAACTGAACCAATAAAACCTAGAAAAACTGGTGAAAGATAAGTATTGGGAAAAAAGAAGGAGAAAGCGTGGTTGTGCCCGATATTTATTTGACCTTAGTGGGGAAAAAAATAGGTCTGAAAGTGGAATATACAATTCTAAATTATATTTGGAAAATGAAATAAGAAATGTATACACTATGTCTATTTATATATATTAGTACTTCATGCACGACCATTTATGGATATTGTAAAATAAATATAATTTTATTCAATAGAAATAACCTTTAGTTAGTATAATAGTCTATAATAAAAACGATAACAATATATATATATATATATATATATAAATAAATACAAATTAAATTAATCAATCAAAGACTGGCCAGTCTATCATAAAAAACTAAATAAATAAATAAATAAGTATATCTTATTTTCAAAGAAGAACTAGTATATTACATCAGTAACCATCAGGGAACCATTCGAACAATATGTAATACTAAATTAAAAACATATATACTTATAATCATATGAAAAAACTATTATTAAAATTGATACAATAAATAAGGTACAGTAAACTATATGTGTGTTATATACAGAACAGTAACCAAGAGGGCAGGATGTATTATAATTAATAGAAAAGATATCTTAATCCTTCAGATGATTATCATATAGTTAGTAAGCAGATTTGTGGTCCTATGTAAAAATAGAAGGCAAAGAGTTTTTTTTCCAAATCTTTCTATATATCCAATATGTGAATGTTTCAAAAAGTTTTTCTTAAAGTTTTTCTTCAGCAAATACCGGTAAGTGCTACTGTAAAATACCTTTAACTGGGCAAAGTCAATGTTGTAATTATAGAAGTCTTAAACAAGGTCTTACTTCTTATATTTTGTTTAAGGGGAAAATAGATACAAACAGAAACCTGGATTTTTTTAGGCTCCAATAAATCTGCTGTTCATGTCTGTAGCGTATTAATCACGCTATGCAGAATGAGCTCTGATTGCCCACAGGTCGGTGCCTTGCAGTCTTCTGTCACCTTCGTTTTTGCTAGTGACTGGATCTTCAGGCAGATACTATCCCCAGACTTCGTCCTCCAATTCTATTGGAAAAAAACAATGTTCTAAACGCTACGCGTTTCAGCTGCTAACTGCAGCCTTTTTCAAGCGGTATTGTGTTTTCTCAGCTCTTTTGACAGCACTCCCTAGGAGGATACCAAGAGCATTGATTTAGTTATTGACATTTTCTACACTGTAGGTGTATCATTTTTGCGACGCTTATGTGAGTTCTTTTGTTACATGCTTATAAATTGTATTTGACATTTTAAACAAGAATTACGAAGTTTAAAAACATTTTTTGATTCAGAGCTGCTACGATCGCTACTTACCTGTCCATAGACGATCGATGTATAATTTTCTATTTCCTAAAATATGGCTGTAGCGCATGTGCGACGCGTGAACTCGCATCTAAGCCGAGTAGAAGATTTCAGCTTTACCGCATGCGCATTAGGAGCAAGTGACATTTCGAAAAAGGGGTTTGTCCCCCCGGGGGGAATCAATTATTGGTCTAGAGCAATCATTAGAAACTGTCACTCAAACAGTAAAGATGGCGGGTGGAGGAACAATAATGAAAACGGACGGCTATAAAGGTAAATTTCTGGACAAACAAAGTAATGCATTGAAAATGATGAATTAAAGTTAATCTATTTTTTAATGACAATTACTGTAGCGTTCATGGGAGAAACTGACTTTACATTCACTTTAAAGGTTTGTGTTTTTTACATTTTGTAGTTGTGGCAGTTAGGCCTCCTCCAAGATTGCACACGTTTCTATGTCTAAAGATCCTAATGTTTCTTTTTCAAACTTCTCTGCATCTTTACAGATCAGTTAGTTTTTTATGATGATAAGGAGACTGATAAAGACACAGAGTCTACCTGCTTCAGGTTTAAACGTCTTCATTTTTGCTTAAGGAGGTTTCAATTATTTTTTGTGTCCAAGACCCTAAATAATCTGAGTAAAAAATCTTTAATTAAAATAGTATTGATTGTTCTACCCTCTGTTAACTCCAGAGGTCAGTTCCTTTTCCTGAGGCTATTATTTCAATATATTTTAGAGACTGCACCAAGCTTGATATTAACTTTTATTTCATAAAGTTAAAGGGACATGAAACCCAAATTTCTTCTGTCATGATTCAGAAAAAACATGTGATTTTAAACAACTATCCAATTTTCTATTATTTAAATTGCTTCCTTCTCTTGTTATCCTTTTGCCGAAAAGTTTATCTAGGTGAGCTCAGGAGCAGCAGTTAGAAAACAGTAGTGCATTGCTGCTCCTTCAACAAATTATACCAAGAGAATAAAGCAAATTTGACAATAGAAGCAAACTGGAAAGTTGTTTAAAATTGTATGTTCTACCTAAATCATGAAAGAAATTGTTTGGGTTTCATTTCCATTAAATAGGATACTTGTTCCTTTACTAGCTTTTAATGTAGAGCTTTGAGAAAGTATTCAAATGGTCTTATAGAATAGTATATATTTCTGGAATTATATGGACAAGAATTTGGTATCCTTTCATCAAAAAAGACCTCTAATAGCAAGCATGGTGTCTGCTTTTGATTTAACAATTTATTTGAGCAAATTTTAGAAGAATCTGTAGTTGAAGAATTTCTAAAAAGTTAGAATCTTATAAAGTCGTCTAATGCACTTATTTGTGTTGCCTTTTTGAGATAATTCAAATTTATGTTTAGAATTATGGTTTTAGCAGTGCTAACCAGAAGGACTTTTTGGTTCAAGTCAGTAAACTTGGTCTCTAGAGGTAGATTTTATCTCTCCTTTTCTAGGACGGATTTATTTAGACCTGGTCTTGATGTTATCATTTTCACTGTGACTTGTGGAAAATAAGTTTTTCTCTCTCAGGCCATTATATCTAAGGGAAAAATAGAAAAAAATAGTAGTTTTTCGATCCTTTTGTTATTCTAGAAACTTAACATTTTCATCCTCTGTTCAATAACCTGAATATTCCAGATCTTTCAGGAAATTCAATTCTAGTTAGAACAAACCAATTATATTTTTCCTCTTCCAAATCAGCATGTAGATTCTTTTCTGGTAGGGAGAAGTGTAGGCCTTTCTTGGAAAGTCTAGTTACAGTTTGTCCAGAATTTCTGGGTTCTAAACATAGTTTCCCAGAATTACAGAATATGTTTCAAATCATGGCCTATTCGAGGAAGGTGTTTTATGTTTAATCTTCCAAAAGACCTTATAAAAGCAAAAGCTTTTTCTCAGTCAGTTCTCGATCTGGAACTTGTGACTATAATAGTTCCAATTATGGAACAAGGACAGGGATTTTTTCCATCTTTTCTATGGTTCCCTATATACGTCTTATTCTGGACTTATAGGGGCATATTTATCAAGGTCTGGAGGACCTGATCTGACACTGCAGATCAGGTCTGCCAGACCTCGCTGAATACGGCGAGCAATACGCTCGCCGTATTCAGCATTGCACCAGCAGCTCACAAGAGCTGCTGGTGCAACGCCGCCCCCTGCTGACTCGCGGCCCATTGGCCGCCAGCAGGGGCTGTCAATCAACCCGATCGTACTCGATCGGGTTGATTTCCGGCGATGTCTGTCCGCCTGCTCAGTGCAGGTGGACAGGTTATGGAGCAGCATTCTTTGTGACCGCTGCTTCATAACTGCTGTTTCTGGCGAGTCTGAAGACTCACCAGAAACAGGGACCTTACGGAGCTTGATAACTAGAGGCCTTGGCCTCTTCTGAAAAGAGAAATGGACCCAAGTTTTTAATCAGACAATTTTACAGCTGTAGCTTTTATCATTTTGCACCTTGCAGTTCCTTAGCAATGATAGAAGTTCAAAGAGTTTTTTAATATGGATACAGAAAAATGTTGCGTGTGTTGAATGAGTGTGTGTGTAAGTGTTCAATGAGAGTGTGTGTATGTGTTGTATGAGAGTGTGTGTATGTGTTGTATGAGAGTGTGTGTATGTGTTGTATGAGAGTGTGTGTATGTGTTGAATGAGAGTGTGTGGTGTGTGTATGTGTTGTATGACAGTGTGTGCATTGTAAAATACTGTGTGTGTGTGTGTGGGGGGGGGGTTGTATTTAAAGGGACACTGAACCCAAATGTTTTCTTTCGTGATTCAGATAGAGCATGACATTCTAAGCAACTTTCTAATTTACTTCTATTATCAAATGTTCTTCATTCTCTTGGTATCTTTTTTTAAAATTCAAGAATGTAAGTTTAGATGCCGGCCCATTTTTGGTGAACAAAAGCTTAGATGCCTTCTTTTTCAAATAAAGATAGCAAGAGAACGAAGAAAATTTGATAATAGGAGTAAATTAGAAAGTTGCTTAAAATTGCATGCTCTATCTGAATCATGAAAGAAAACATTTGGGTTCAGTGTCCCTTTGATAAAGTACACACACATTTTAGTCACTCTGCTGAAAATTGCAGCAGTCTTGTTGTATATTACTTTAGAAATTTTCACATCAAGCATAAAAATAGGGTCACTAAGGTGTGTAATATTATGGCACTGGGTTTTGGGGAAAAACATTTGAAGAACCCTGCTCTAGAGGGATCTCTCAGAACTTGGATTGCAAATTTGATTCAGATGTCAAGCTTTCTTCATGGTTTTTAACTTTGGCATGAACTGTCTCAAGGTCCCTTTTATCATTAAGATTTTGAGTCTCTTGAAAGTTTAGAATTTGAATGCCTATTTTTTTTATTTTTTTTTTAAACAAAGAGGTTTCTTTGATGCTGTAGTGAACTTCTTATTTCAGACCAGAAAACCTGTTACAAGTAAATATCAGGGTTTTAGAAAGAATGCTTATAGAATTCCAAGAATTCTTCTTTTTTGGAAGAAGGTTCAGATTAACGCTTCTCTGCTAGCACCTTAAAGAGTAATATTTCTGCTTTTTCTTTTTCATTCGACAGCAAAATTGCTAAGTGTCTTGACATCAAGGCTTTGTTCGCTCTTAGTCAAGATATTTCCAATGATTAAACCAATTTCTCCTCCTTGGAATATTAACTTGTTTTGTTTTTTTCTTTTTAAAAGCTTTACAGGCTTCTTCTATTGAACATATGAACCTATAAATGCATGCTTTGGACATTTCGCTTCTGTCTTGGAGCTTTTTGTTTGCAAAATCTTTTGCCAGAAGAGTTTTTGAATTGTTTGCTCTTCTTGAAAGCTTCCTTATCTTATTTTTCATCAAGATAAGGTTGTTTAAATGACTCAAAATAATTTATTACCTTGTCCTGATCCAAATAATTCAAATAAAAGTATCTTATTGTTGTAAGAGCTTTAGATTTTACTTACAAATTTAATTGGTTTTTGGACAATTCTTTAATTTGCTTGTCCATTGGTTCACGTAAACGTCAGACGGTCACAGCAATTACTTTAGCTTCTTGGCTTCTTGAGTACAAAGGGCTAGATTTATCAAGCCCCTGTGGCAGCAAGTTCTCACAAGAACTTGCTCGCCGCGATTTATCAAGCAGCGGTCACCAGACATCTATTCTGGCGAAATTCAACCTCGACCGAGGAGATTGACAGCTCCTGCCCGCGCGTGATTGGCTGTGCGCGGGCAGGGGGCGGGATTGCACGCGAGCGCAAAATTGCGTTCGTGTGCAATGTTAATTACCTGCGGGTAATTGCGCCCCGCCACAGGCGAGCTGAGGCGTATAGGGGCGTGTATACGCGCCCCTGTACGCCTCAGGGTTGATAAATCTAGCCCTAAGTCTTACATTGAGGCGGGATAGTCTGTTCAAAAATTTTCATTATTACCCATTCTATTAGATCAGTTTACTCTTCTTGAGTTTTCATGAATGAGGCTTATGTTGAACAAATTTGCATGGTAGCTGCATTGTTTTTCTTCAGAATTAAAAATAATATGCAACAAGCATATAAAAATAGGGTGCGCCTGAGTAATATTTGATAAAAAAAGAAAAAAATTATATAAAAATAAATGAAAAATAGTGTGGATCTAGATATCAAGGAAACAAACAATATGACAATTCCCATTTGTCTGTTAGAAAATTAAAATACCATAAATGACACCATTGTTTTTCTTCAAACTGCTCTACTTTCTACCACTTTGATGTGTTTGGTAGGAAGGTCCTTCAGGCAGCAGTGACTGCTCCCTGTCACATTTGCGCTCTTTTGCAAATTCTGCATTCCAGATAACATCGTTACTTTCTATATGGTGCAGCTCACCAGTTGCCCCCCTTTTTTTAGAGGGTTGAGTGAGGTCTTCTCCTGCAAGGGCTAATGTGATACTTCTTTCCATGCCAGCAAATTTGAGATAATTGAATCCTATATTGGAGAAGTAAAGACTAGGGGGTCTATGTATTAAATGCAGGGCGAACATGATTTGCTGTAGTGAATCATGTCCGCCCACCATCGCTAAATGCATACGCTGTCGGCATTTGACATTGCACAAGCATTTCTTGTGAAATGCTTGTGCAATGCTGCCCCCTGCACATTTGTAGATGTAGATAGTAGATTCTCTAAAAACATATTTAACTGTGTATTTAGGATTATAATATTTAATTCTGCAGTTATTTATATTTAGTATTGTTTGGTATATGATACAGCCAAGGACATAATATAATTAGTGTAAAAATACATTATTTCTCATGTGTCTAAATGTAAAAATGGTTTATCACAAAAAAGTTCAAAAAGCACTTCTGTTTTTGAAATGAGCTGCTTTGCTTTTTAAATTTACATTTATTTCCCTTTAACCTATGAATTGTGATATGTGCTCAAAGTGTGATTTCCATTCCTCAATTAAAGGGACATGAAACCCAAATTTTTTTCTTTCATGATTTAGAAAGAGCATGCAATTTTAAACAACTTTCTAATTTACTTCTATTATCTAATTTGCTTCATTCCCTTGGTATCCTTTGCTGAAAAGCATATCTAGATAGGCTCACTAGCTTCTGATTGGTGGCTGCATATAGATGCCTCGTGTGATTGGCTCACCCATGTGCATTGCTATTTCTTCAACAATGGATATCTAAATAATTAAGCAAATTAGATAATAGAAGTAAATTGGAATGTTATTTAAAATTGTATTCTCTACCTGAATCATGAACATAAATTTTGGGGTTTAGTATCCCTTTAAAGAAGAAAGAAGATGCTGAAGCTTTCTAATATTACCAAACACTCATACAAGAAGTATGTGCACACACACACATGTATTTGTATTCTGTCTTTTGGTGTGTGTATGTATGTGTACATAAGCGTGTGTGTATGTATGTGTTTGTGTGTGTATGTAGGTATGTATATATGCATCTGTTTATGTATATATGCGTGTGTTTGTATGTGTGTATGTATGTATGTGTTTGTGTGTGTATGTATGTGTTTGTGTGTGTATGTAGGTATGTATATATGCATCTGTTTATGTATATATGCGTGTGTTTGTATGTGTGTATGTATGCAGGAGAGTGTGTAATCCTCTCACTTAAAAATAAAATGATAGCTGTTTATAATTGGTATATAAAAAATAAAATAATCAAAATTATCCTATTGCACTATAAAGTTGCTTAAACCTTACAAGGATTAATGGAAAATGATTTGAGAAAAAATAATAACATGATTGTTAATTTCCAATATTTTTAGATTTGAGCAACCCTTCTACACCATCTGTACAATATGTGCACTATTAAACATGCATGGCTATCAGAAACAGGAAATGATTAGCCGTAAATCCTCTACCACATTACGATCAAAGAAATAAAATCTGGTTTT
Source organism: Bombina bombina (assembly GCF_027579735.1). Taxonomy (NCBI): domain Eukaryota; kingdom Metazoa; phylum Chordata; class Amphibia; order Anura; family Bombinatoridae; genus Bombina; species Bombina bombina. Next base: position 306,231,874 of record NC_069501.1, on the reverse strand, counting down.
AGATCTTTTATATTTATTTCTGAATTCCTTTGTTGGGATTGCTGTTTTTATCAGGACTCATTATGTTTAGGAATAAAAGGAATGTGTTTCTGGGAATTCAACAGAGTCTCTGAGTTGTGTTTTTTATTTATTTAACCCCTTTGTGCCTGTACAATAGTGTTAACATCGGTAAAAAAAACATGAAATCACGAGATCATTGATGCAATAACGTGATTTCAAGGCCGGGATTGGATCATGGGGGTCTGCATATGCTGCTAGTCACGACCCCTAGACCGATTCTTGGCTGCGTCAAAGGAAGAAGCTGCATTACACCGTAAAAAGTAAGTCGTTCCATGCTGTCCTTATGGCATTAAAATAAAACAATTAGAGACCAGCGCAAAATGAATTGAATACAAACACCTATATATAAGGAAGATTCCCAATATTACTTCCAAAAGGACAACAATTTAAATATAATACAAAATATAAGTGCGCAAAGTGGATGCTAAAGTAAACAATTAAAAAGGGGTTTTAAAATAAACTCAGAATTCTGAATGTTTGACCATGTGCAAAAATTTAAATCTAATATATTCAAATGCAGAGAGGTTTTTTATAGGTCCTCACACCAAAGGGTTAAAATTAATTCCCATATACTTTGATTAAATTAAATTAGTGGTGAATACAAACGTGAAACAAACCACATATGATTAAAATATATATTGTATTTTATAATGCTTAAAAACATGAAATGAACAATTTGAAAATACTCTTTCTAAAATTATGAATCTAACATTTATTTATTTAATACAATTGATAGTGACCGGCCCTAACTTATAAAACACATCTAAATTAATAGCACATCTAAATTAATACCACATAAATTGATAAAAGGACAAATATGATCACAAAATAAAGTGTAAGTTTTAAGGACTCAGATGGAAACTTTGTAATTAGTCCCAAAAGGAAAGTCCCAAACGATGTCCTTCCCAAGCTTTCCACAAAAGCACAATGCACGATGATAAGCAAGAAAAATCTTCTGATTCCTCCCAGCTGGTCCTGAGCAGCGTCTAGGTGGGAGACAGAAGCATCCAACATAGGTACTGAAAGATCAGCGCCGCGCCCGATTCTCATCAAACACAGGTGTCCCAGTGTGTATAGGATCCACACAGGCTCTTCTCACAGTAGTGAGCTGGTGTTAAGGCTGTGAGAAGAGCCTGTGTGGATCCTATACACACTGGGACACCTGTGTTTGATGAGAATCGGGCGCGGCGCTGATCTTTCAGTACCTATGTTGGATGCTTCTGTCTCCCACCTAGACGCTGCTCAGGACCAGCTGGGAGGAATCAGAAGATTTTTCTTGCTTATCATCGTGCATTGTGCTTTTGTGGAAAGCTTGGGAAGGACATCGTTTGGGACTTTCCTTTTGGGACTAATTACAAAGTTTCCATCTGAGTCCTTAAAACTTACACTTTAATTTGTGATCATATTTGTCCTTTTATCAATTTATGTGGTATTAATTTAGATGTGCTATTAATTTAGATGTGTTTTATAAGTTAGGGCCGGTCACTATCAATTGTATTAAATAAATAAATGTTAGATTCATAATTTTAGAAAGAGTATTTTCAAATTGTTCATTTCATGTTTTTAAGCATTATAAAATACAATATATATTTTAATCATATGTGGTTTGTTTCACGTTTGTATTCACCACTAATTTAATTTAATCAAAGTATATGGGAATTAATTTTAACCCTTTGGTGTGAGGACCTATAAAAAACCTCTCTGCATTTGAATATATTAGATTTAAATTTTTGCACATGGTCAAACATTCAGAATTCTGAGTTTATTTTAAAACCCCTTTTTAATTGTTTACTTTAGCATCCACTTTGCGCACTTATATTTTGTATTATATTTAAATTTTTGTCCTTATGGCATTACAGCACATCGCTGTTAGGATGGCATGGAATGTCCAAACCGCATGGGTTAGTAAAGGGTATTTTTATAGTTTCCAGCAAGAATTTGGGCACTAATAAAATCTTTAAGAAATCATAGTGGAACTTTACTTATGTATTTAACATCTTTGTAGATGTTAAAAATGCAAGCTTGACTATTAATGCAAGAATGATATGCTCTAAAAAAACTAGAGTGTATTTTTTTGCTATGAAATGTTCCTTTAATAACACAGGAACATCAATTACAATAAGTTTGTATTTTTCTCCTGAGTTGTTCAAAAAACTCTAAATCTCAGTATGCATGTGTTTTTTTACTATTTATATTGTTTGATCTCAGATCTGATAAAAATGATTCTGTCAAAAATATTAGTGATTTATTATTACAACTTCAAGATAAGCAGCCATTAGCTTAGTAACTCAATAACTACAGATAATTCTCAGTTTAGTGAGCAGTTGTAAACATGTACGCTTGGTGAAGTTACATTTAAATAAAGTGCCTTGGTTTCTTGGGTATGTAACTAATATACCAGGGAATTCCTATCCCACTGCACCTTACTGAGTTTGAGTCTTTTTAAACCCTGAAAATGGCTTATTAGGCAATGTTAGTCCATAAAGATACTCCGTAGGATTGCATTCTCTTACAACCATCCTCACACGTATATTCAAGCTTTCCTTTAAATCTGGTACATTTCCATCATCCCTTAAACTTGCTCTAATCGCACCTATTCTTAAAAAACCTTCAGTATACCCTTGCACCTATTGCCCAATCTTTCTTCTTCCCCTCCCTCTAAAATTCTTGAGGGGATTGTTTATTAACGCTTATCATACTTTCTCTAATTTATCCATCTTCTCGATCCTTTGCAATCTGGCTTTCGCCTCCAACACTCTACCAAAACTGCCATTACCAAGGTGACAAATGACCTGCTTACTGCCAAGTCTTACTCCATGCTAATCCTTTTAGACTTCTCTGCAGCCTTTGTCTCTCTTCCTACCTTTCTAACCATATCTTCAGTGTATTTTTATTTGGCTCTTCCTCCTTCCCTCTACCCCTCTCTGTTGGGGTGCCTCAAGACTCAATTCTAGATCCTCTTCTTTTCTCAGTTTACACATCATCTCTAGGCTTATTAATCAAGTTCTATGGGTTTCAGTGTCATCTTTATGCTGATGACACCCAAATATATCTTTCTGCACCAGACATTTCCTCTTCACTGCTGACTCATGTTACCAGCTGCCTAGCTAATATCCTGTATGGCTTCTCATTATCTAAAGCTGAACCTATCTAAAACTGATCTCCTATTTCCTCCCTCTAACAATCTCCCCATTCCCCAAATCTCACTTACTGCGAACAACTCTGTCATCACCTCTACCCCTCATGCCCAGTGCCTTGGGGTCACACTTGAGTCAAAACATTATTTTGCTCCTCACATTAAGTTCTTAGCTAACTCTTGCTGCTTCCACCTTAAAAATATATCTAAAATGTGTCACGTCCTCACTCAAGACACAACTAAGATTCTTACCCACTCCCTTATAATTTCCCTCCTTGACTACTTCAATTCTCTTCTCTAGTCCCCCAAGCTACCACCTGCCCCCTCCACTCTGCCCAAGACCTATGTCTCTCCTCACTTCTCATTACATCCTCACACTTTCATCTCACTTTTCTATATGGACCTCCTTGCCTCTCTCAGTCAGACTTACCTCTAGTCTCAAAATATTCAAGTGTTCCTTGAAAACAAAACATCTGTTTCAAGCATGCATACAACTTACTTTAAGATGTTTCCCTCTCCCTCAACTTCCCCATGTACTGCCTTTAGAATGTAAGCTTTCAAGTCCACCTGTCCTGTTTATGTACTTTTTGTAAAGATGATCTTACAGTGACTCAAGGGCAGGGCCCTCTACCCTTATGATTTATGTAAAGGTATTCTGATTATTTTACTTTATAACTTTATAATTACAACTCATGTAAATCTTATATCTATTGTACTCCATAATGTTACAGCGCTGCGTAAAATGTTGTCACTTTATAAATAAATTAAAATAATAATTTATCCAGGAATAATGCAAGTTTGATGCGCAAACCCAACAGGAGTACACTAATACTTTGTGCGCTAACCAGGCATGAGTTATCTTAAGGTGCGTTATGTATTTATTAAATATAAAATATTGACAAATATTAATAATTAATGTAAATAATTATTATAGATGTACTAAAATATTCTAAATAATCCATAGGAAGAAAAAATATATATATATATATATATATATGTGAAAGAAGAGAAAGAGAACAGCACTCCTGAGATAGAACAAAAGCTAGAGTAACTTCCATGCCTGTTCATTTTTATTGCAACTCAGGATGCGCGTTCTTTTTGCACACTATGCCCCTTCACAGAAAAAATATCCTGTAGCATATCAGTCTGACCCTGCCCAATGACAGTCCAGCGCCGAAATACCAGGCAATTCTTCTCTGAACAAGGGAAGCAACAACCCCAGACGATCGTTTCGGCCTTCTGTGGGCCTCGTCAGTGAGGTGCAGTTGTACCTCTCTAAGGGCATGTGTGCACGAGTGCTGTTCTCTTTCTCATTTTTCACATTTATGTAAATTACTCTTGGGTCTCCCTAAGAGTAATGGGGTAATCCAGACGTGAACTCCGTGCACACATGCCCTTAGAGAGATGCAACTGCACCTCACTGATGAGGCCCACAGAAGGCCGAAACGATCGTATGGGGTTGTTGCTTCCCTTGTTCAGAGAGGAATTGCCTGGTATTTCGGCGCTGGACTGTCATTGGGCAGGATCAGACTGATATGCTACAGGATATTTTTTTTCTGTGAAGGGGCATAGTGTGCAAAAAGAACGCGCACCCTGAGTTGCAAATATAAATGAACAGGCATGGAAGTTATTCTAGCTTTTGTTCTATCTCAGGAGTGCTGTTCTCTTTCTCTTTTTCACACACACACACACACACACACACATATATATATATATATATATATATATATATAAAGTTATATATATATATATATATATATATATATAAAGTTATATATATGTGTGTATGTCTGTGTGTGTATATATATATATATATATATATATATATATATATATATATATGTAACAGTATCTAAAATAATTCATTTATTATTTCCTTAAGGTGACTAATTCTTTATGTGCGCTAACCTGACACCATGTTAGACTTAAAGCGTGAAGCCCAAAGCTAGTTATGCATATTTTACATTCCAATGTACTTCACATAGATTTTTTATTATATATATATAGGTATAGATATATACAGATAGGAATAAATCAAATTTTTTATGTAAAATAAAATTAAGATTTTCCTGTATGTGAAGAACATTTGAATCTAAAATATTAATAACTCCTGTCGGGTTAGCGAGTGAACAAGCATTTTTTTCATCTGTACTCTCCATTGAAGCCTATGTGAAGAAAAAGCTAACGCGGTCATGATATCCGAGGTCCTGAAGATAGTGCATATTGAGTTTTGCTTGCACGCAAAAGTTTTACTCTTGACTTGTAATATGTGTGCTAACTTGTGCGCGCAAAAATATTACTTCTAGCAGTGTTTATGCACGAGTGAGAGCGCTAAATACCGTTCCACTTGTAATCTAGCCTAAGGTATTTTCTTTGATAGTTCCTTGCTTTTGACTTTCCTGCATGCTTGAGATAGGTCCTACGAAAACAATAGGTTTATCTAATTCAAGCCAAAACCCACTTCATCTGCATCTGTTCCAAATGACCTGCTATTATTTCCTGAATTTCTTTGTGATCTATTTATAAAACATATTTCCTGTGTCCCACTAATGAAACAGTCATTAAACATGAATTTAATTCTGTCACTTTCTTAATTATTTCAAAAACTATTTGGTAAGTATGTTGATCTCACCTCTTTTACTGTAAGTTTGTACATTAGTCTAAACAATCACTGTCTAGTATGTTGCGGATTTCAGCAACTTGCAGCATACTGAAAGAAACAAAAGCAATATCTTTTTCTTTTTTGCTTCTTGAGGGTGCTGAAGTCAATAACAATTTTACAAAAAAAGCAAGGTAATTTACAGCAAAAGCAAGCAAAATAAATACCGAGCATTTTATTTTTTTAATATTTTACTAATATAACGAGATAAATTAAAACAATAACAAATGCACAAAAGTTAGACAAAATATTTATTCTTATAAAAATATAAATGCAATTTAATCTTAAAATTGGAATGTATGGCTCATCCAGTTAATTACAGTATTTTGATTTTTCCATGCATAGCTACCACTTTGGCTATATTTTTACTAAAGGGGTTCTTCTGGGGGGGGGGCACATGAAAATCCAGCCTTCTCCTCCGATCCCTGAGAACAGCCGGCTGTGGTCTGCTGTAGCTTGTATAGTTGCAGTTCTCATATCACTGAAGCTGCAAATAGTGCAACACCATCGCCATGCCTAGTGCTTTATGATTAGTTATCATCCCAGCTGACCCTATGTCTATCTACATTAAAGGGACAGTATACACTCATTTTCATATAACTGCATGTAAAAGACACTACTATAAAGAATAAGATGCACAGATACTGATATAAAAATCCAGTATAAAACTGTTTAAAAACTTACTTAGAAGCTCTCAGTTTGGCTCTGTTGAAAAGGTAGCTGGAAAGCCCACTGCAAGTGGCAAATAAGACACTCCCCCCCTCCCCCTTCTTTTGCATATGAAAAGACCCTTTACACAAACAGGAGCAAGCTGGAGAAGGTAGCTGACGGTATTCACATAAAACTTTGGGGCTTGGTTATGAGTCTGAAAATCAGAGCAATGTTATTTAAAAATAAGCAAAATTATACATTTATTTAAAAAAAAACCTTTATGGGCTATATAAATAGTTCATCTACAAAACATTTATGCAAAGAAAAAATGAGTGTATAATGTCCCAGACTTGAAGAGGTTGACTGTATTAAAGGGGCCATGCGATTAAGGAATGCCCACATTTATTGTTGGTCTTAGGGTTGCCAGGTTTCCAGTATTCAACCGGACAGTCCAGTAGTTCAGCAGACTGTCCAGTAAAATATTCACAAAAATGCTGCACAAATAAAAGATTTTTGGACTTCAAGGTAAGTTGATCGAAATGAAGCATGGGAACTAAGAGAAAAAAAAACATAGGAATTATATTTTTTTCCCTATATTTAGAAAGTTTAAGTAGAGAATGCTGCCATAAATACTTCACACATGTTTCTTTGTTTTCAGTAATGAGTTGTGTTTGTTATAGCAGATAAGCCCTTGCAAATAAACTAATTAGTAGTTTACATTACATTTACATTTCACCAAAAGTGTTGGATACTATGAAAAATGTTCGGCAGATTGTATTATATTGTTCACACTATGCATTTAGCAACAATTAACCAACTTAATTTAACATAATCATACTGAGAGACCAAATTATACATATGAGTGTATGGATGTGTGTGTGTGTTTATGTGTGTGTATATATATAAATATATATATATATATATATAGCAAAAACATATGTTAATGCTAGAGTCATTGTGACATCACCTATGAAATATTGTATAATCTGCAGCCTCTAAACTCACTCTCCCCTTGGTCACCTTTTCAATCCTCCTCTCCCTGACTCCCATTTCCGCATCCTCCCACCTGACATGAGGAGCAGATTGTAGACACAATCTACAATCTCTTCCTCACACTCTTTCCTCCATTTTCCTCACACACAACATGTTTCTTTACCTCTCACTCCATACAACACATCTTCTCAGCAACCTCTCCCTCACATCTTGCTCACCCTCTCAATCTAACTTATCTTTACACAGCGGCTTTTGTTCACCCTTTTAGCCCTCTCATTTCAAACCCAGCCTTCTCCTCAACTTCCCACCTCCACTATCCTTCTTACCTTGTTGCACAGCTTCCTCTTCACCCTATCTCTTTACTGTCTTCTTCCCACCTTTATTCCTTTCTCCCTCTCACACACACCCTCCTCACCTTCTGTCTGTTTCACACAGCCTCCTCATCTTCTGTCTGTTACACACAGCCTCCTCACCTTCTGTCTGTTACACACAGCCTCCTCATCTTCTGTCTGTTACACACACCCTCCTCACCTTCTGTCTGTTACACACACCCTCCTCACCTTCTGTCTGTTACACACACCCTCACCTTCTGTCTGTTACACACACCCTCCTCACCTTCTGTCTGTTACACACAGCCTCCTCACCTTCTGTCTGTTACACACACCTCCTCACCTTCTGTCTGTTACACACAGCCTCCTCACCTTCTGTCTGTTACACACACCCTCCTCACCTTCTGTCTGTTACACACACCCTCTTCACCTTCTGTCTGTTACACACACCCTCCTCACCTTCTGTCTGTTACACACACCTCCTCACCTTCTGTCTGTTACACACAGCCTCCTCACCTTCTGTCTGTTACACACACCCTCCTCACCTTCTGTCTGTTACACACACCCTCCTCACCTTCTGTCTGTTACACACAGCCTCCTCACCTTCTGTCTGTTACACACAGCCTCCTCACCTTCTGTCTGTTACACACACCCTCACCTTCTGTCTGTTACACACAGCCTCATCATCTTCTGTCTGTAACACACCCTCCTCACCTTCTGTCTGTTACACACACCCTCCTCACCTTCTGTCTGTTACACACACCCTCCTCACCTTCTGTCTGTTACACACACCCTCCTCACCTTCTGTCTGTTACACACACCCTCCTCACCTTCTGTCTGTTACACACAGCCTCCTCATCTTCTGTCTGTTACACACAGCCTCCTCATCTTCTGTCTGTTACACACACCCTCACCTTCTGTCTGTTACACACAGCCTCATCATCTTCTGTCTGTAACACACCCTCCTCACCTTCTATCTGTTACACACACCCTCCTCACCTTCTGTCTGTTACACACACCCTCCTCACCTTCTGTCTGTTACACACACCCTCCTTACCTTCTGTCTGTTACACACACCCTCCTCACCTTCTGTCTGTTACACACAGCCTCCTCACCTTCTGTCTGTTACACACACCCTCCTCACCTTCTGTCTGTTAAACACACCCTCCTCACCTTCTGTCTGTTACACACACCCTCCTCACCTTCTGTCTGTTACACACACCCTCCTCACCTTCTGTCTGTTACACACACCCTCCTCACCTTCTGTCTGTTACACACACCCTCCTCACCTTCTGTCTGTTACACACAGACTCCTCCTCTCACCCCTCTTTGCTTACACACAACCCTGCTCATCCTGTTAGCTCACTGTCCTGCACATGCCAGCATTTGCTTACCCTCTTAGTTGCCCTCTTCATTGCACACAGCCTTCTCATCCGCTCTTCCCCTTTCACTCGCATATATTTCCTACTCATTGTTAAACCTCACACTAACACATTTCTCTAAAGGCATCACATATACTGTTACAAAAAGCTAAAAATGTGTTGTTTTTTTTATATATATATATATATATATATATATATATATATATTTCTTTCACAAGCTCTATATACACAAAGAAGTATATAATTTTAACTAGTGATGCCAATCTTGATGTCATCAGGGATGTCATGCATGATGTCATCAATGTTGTCATTTAGTCATGCAAAGCTCCCCAGGGGGCAGTGGGGGCAGTTTAAAGGGACATAATACTCATATGCTAAATCACTTGAAACTGATGCAGTATAACTGTAAAAAGCTGACAGGAAAATATCACCTGAGCATCTCTATGTAAAAAAGGAAGATATTTTACCTCACAATTTCCTCAGCTCAGCAGAGTAAGTTCTGTGTAAAAAGTTATACTCAGCTGCTCCCAGCTGCAGGTAAAAAAATTAAAAAAAAAATGAAGAAATGAACAGCAGCCAATCAGCATCAGCAGTGCTGAGGTCATGAACTCTTACTGTGATCTCATGAGATTTGACTTAACTCTCATGAGATTTCATAGTAAGCTTCCTTTACCTGATTGGTGAAATAATATGAGAGTGCACGATGCTCATCCCTTCAGATGTCCCAGGACAGACACACTAATATGCTGCTTAGAAATCCTTTACAATGGGAGGTGGCTACTGAGGAACTTTTGAGGTAAAATATCTTTCTTTTTTACATAGAGATGCTCAGGTGATATTTTCTAATCAGCTTTTTACAGCTATGCTGCATCACTTTCAAGTGTTTAAACATTTGGGTATTATGGCCCTTTAAGTTAAGAATGTCTTAGCTTTTAAACGTTTGATGGAAAACATGAACTCTGGCTACATATACATTTTAGAAACAAGACTGTTTAAAAGACCAGTAAATACAGTAGACTGGCATAATGAACAAATGCATGATAAAAAGACAATGCAATAGCATTTAGTCTGAACTTCAAATGAGTAGTAGATTTTTTTTTCTGACAAATTTCAAAGTTATGTATATTTCCACTCCCCCTGTATCATGTGACAGCCCTCAGACAATTATAAATGCATATATGTATATTATGTGACTTCTTGCACATGCTCAGTAGGAACTGGTGAATTGTAAATATAAAAATACTGTGCACATTTTGTTAATAGAAGTAAATTGAAAACGTTTTCAAAATTGCTGCTCTATCTGAATCATGAAAGTTTAATTTTGACTTGTTTCCCTTTAAAGGGACAGTTTATTCAGAAAAATCTCCCCTTTAATTTGCTCCCAATGATCCACTTTACCTGTTGGAGTGTATTAAATTGTTTACAAGTATTTCCATTACCCTTATATTGGCAAATTAAATAGATTATTTAGCCTGTGGTATCCCCACCCATCCTGAAAGTTTTTGGTCTCGAAGCCAAGCTGTGTTAACACTCCCAGTGGGTTATAGAAGAGATAAGGTAATACAATGTTAATTTTCCATTGTTCTCTCCAAGTACTGGTGATTGGTTTATGGACAGATATAAGAAGCATGTATATTTACACAATGTGATAAAGTAATGATATCTGAATATACCGACAAGCTCAACCCATTTTATTAAGTTGTGGCTTCAAAACACAAAATTAGTTAATTTATATAAACAAATAAGTCTTCTGAAAGCAAATATCATACATTTTATACTATGCAGCTGGTAAAAAAAAGTAATTGGAAACACATTAAGGGAAAAACTATTTTACAGTAAACTGTCCCTTTAAGGAAAAATAGAACCAAATAAAAAGTTATTTTATATTTTTTTATTTTCTTTTAAGATTTTAATAAAAAGCCAACATTTTTATTCTGCAAGAAGAGTCACTGATTCAGTATATTGTATTATATTATATTTTTATATATGAATATTGGTTTGTAGGAGGAATGTAAATAATACAACTGCCTGTTCAAGCAAATTGCACACCTAAGCTGCTTCACTACCATGTCACAACTCAGATAAAAACCAGCAAAAGTGGAAAGGACAAGGGAGTTCTCTGGGTGTGTCTGAAGCTCTCTCACAACTCATTATACTCTCTAAGCACTTTACACCCTTCAGGTCTCTCTAATTTTTCTCACCAGCTGTATGCAGGTAAAGTGTATTCAGACTTCACAATATACTTAATTAACTAAAAAGTAATGTTACAAAACTACAAGCAAATACAATTTGAAATGTAACAAAAACGTTTAAGTTGAATTTGTATTTGCTGCACACTGAGAATATAGATATATATGGATATATATCAGTGCCAACTGCTTCCCTGTTAACATCACCCTCCCCTGTGAGATTTCATATCCCAGAAAAAGATAACTAGAAAATATCAGTTGAGCATCTCTATATAAAAAAGATTTTTTTTTTTACCTCAAAATGTACTTAGTAGCCACATCCCATTGTAAAATCAGGATGCATGCACCAGGACTTACAAGGGAGCGTGCGTTTGGCATATGCAGCACAGTCATTGTATTTCAGTTTAAGGATGTTTACTATGAAATCTTGTGAGATTTCAGGGAAATCCCATGACATCACTGTAAAGCAAAGTGTGAACTTGGCACTAATGATGCTGATTGCAGGCTCCCCCTGCTGACAGACCCCTGCACTTCAGCTACATTAATAATGTGCTAAGAAAGAAGCATTTTACTGTGCGTGTCGGTGGTGACATAATTGACTAACTGTACTGCACTATGGACTGGTGCAAAACAAAGGCTCATTTCTATGAAATAACTTAAAAATAATAAAAGTTATACATGTTAAACTACTAAAAGGCATTAGATCAAGTCAAAAGCCATTCCTTAAAAAAAATACATTCAGCTATGTCAGCTGTAGAACTGGCCACAAATCTCAATTATAAGTCAATGGAATAAAAACAGCTCTTTTTTCAACATGAAATAATTTCAAAACAGGTAGACCAATTTAAAGGGATAGCAAAGTAAAAATTAAACATTCACAATTCAGGTAGAGCATGCAAATTTAAACAACTTTCTCTTGGTGTCCTTTGTTAAAGGGGAGCTCGGAGCATGTGGTGTGAAGAGAGAAAAGAAGAAGCGCTAAAGGAAAAAAGATCCTGCTAAACTCGTGTGTTCCCCTCAAAGAATACAAAAATAAGAAATACAATGTGAAAAAAAGAGTTAGCACTGGGAGCACGAATCAATATATCAAATATAATATAAATATGAATATATGAGAAAAGAAATAATAATACTAATATTAATAATATGTAACTCCATGGAATGTATGGAACGGATTAAAAATAATCGATGTTAACAGTTACCTATAAATAGGGATAACTAACAGGGGTAAAAAGGAGATTATTAAAACAACATATTGCAACTTAAAATTATGACACAAGCGAGGGACGTCTCCCTTAATGCAAAAGTCAACTCCCTAGGGGGTAAGATAGCGTATAAGCAACAATAAGCAACAATAAAATAGCAAAAGTTATTTAAAAACACAATTCGAGCCAAGGCCTATGGCTGTGAAAGTCAAGTTAAGGTACCTTAGGACGTCTGTAGTGGATTCCAATGAAACCCTGTATAGGGAGGAACTGGTTACCTATGAGGGCCGATCTTACGGCTTGTGTCCACTTCGGCGTTACTGACCGTGACCTGGATGTGGTTATTTATGAGAAACTCACGTGATTCTCCTGACGTCACTGGGGTGAATTTGAAGTTGATTAATGTAGCAATAAAAGAGAAACACTGTACTGTGGTTATTATTATCGCTGCAGTGTTGCTCTTTTATTGCTACATTAAAGGGACAGTAAACCTTAAAAATAATGTTATATAATTCTGCACATAGTGCAAAATTATATAACATTATTTAGGTGCTATAGCCATAAACGCATTTTTTACCGTTTAATTTGCTAAAATACGGCGCTTTTACAGACCCGCTCTCTGCTGAGTGGGTCTGTTATTTTTAGTCAGCGCATCGGGCCAGCTGTATAGTCACAGCCCGGCCCGACCGCGCCATAAGACTAAGTGCAGCTCGCTCCTGTGACAGGAGCGAGCTGCACTTAGTGCTATGGCGCGGTCGGGCCGGGCTGTGACTATACAGCTGGCCCGATGCGCTGACTAAAAATAACAGACCCGCTCAGCAGAGAGCAGAGAGCGGGTCTGTAAAAGCGCCGTATTTTAGCAAATTAAACAGTAAAAAATGTGTTTATGGCTATAGCACCTAAATAATGTTATATAATTCTGCACTATGTGCAGAATTATATAACATTATTTTTAAGGTTTACTGTCCCTTTAAGCAACTTCAAATTCACCCCAGTGACGTCAGGAGAATCATATATATTCATACTTATAATATATTTAATATATTGATCCCTGCTCCCAGCGCTAACTGTTTTTTTTCACACTGAGCTCGGAGCATGCGCATGTCTATAGCCAAAACAAGTATATATGGAAAGAGAAGAAATGGCGCAAAAGGCAGGACTCAAGTGAAAGCGTTTAATGACACAGTATAATACACAAATATATATGCACTTAAAAGATTAAAATAAGTGTACTGCAATTAGGAGGATCATGGGTGGTACAGTTCTTGTTGCTTCCCACAGCCGGCTTGTTGTGATTGCCGAGCGCTGCTGCACTGGATATGACTGGCAGGTGAATCCGGATACCTTGTCAGCAAGTCCTGTGGCTGTTGTGAGTGCAGGATACCAGGACCCTTTTTCCAGCCTAGATTGTCAGTTCAATACCCTTTGTTTTTCTTGTATAAACACCTGTGTCTTTATCCTGTGTGATTTTATCGTGCCTTCCTTTAGACTCCAGAGCCGGCTGTGGGAAGCAACAAGAACTGTACCACCCATGATCCTCCTAATTGCAGTACACTTATTTTAATCTTGTAAGTGCATATATATTTGTGTATTATACTGTGTCATTAAACGCTTTCACTTGAGTCCTGCCTTTTGCGCCATTTCTTCTCTTTCCATATATACTTGTTTCTGCATACGAAGCCCTGGTTTGGGAATACCAAGCTGGATTAAAGGCAGCAAGGTTTGGGCACAGTGACTTCCCTGGAACCAAAGGGATCCTAGAAACCAATTATTTGGAACAATTTTGGAAAATACTGACAAACACCCCTGAGCACAGGAAGTCTTATTGGACTTATTTACTTCCATTAAAGGTACTGTTCCTTTCTATCATTTGATCAAACTGCAGTATTGCAACTGTTATATCAACAAAAAGGACATATTTGCAAACATATATTTAATTCAACATTTTTTCTAGGTATAGCGCATTTTATCATTATTGTTGTTTCTTACATGTCTATAGCCATCTGACAGTAGTGTAGCAATGTTATGAAAGCTCCTGCCCTCATGTGATTGGCTGTGCGTGGGCAGGATTGCACGTGAGTGCAAAATAGCGCTCGTTTGCAATGTTAAATTCTGACAGCGGATTGCTGCCCACCCGAGAAGAGCTCGGGCGGACAGGGCTGAATATGTACACCCATTTCCGCCCTTGATTGGTAAATTGAGCCCTCTATGTAAAAAAAAAAAAGACATCTGATACAATAAAACTTTAACTATCCGTTAGCTATGAATCATGTGACCTCAACATTTTAAGAGCAAATAGAAAGTGTGATATCAAATGTGTCTCACCTTTTCTTTTCTTGAAATGTGTTAATGTTGCTCATCTGTAAATAGTTATGTGAGAAATAGCTGTCAAGTTGTTATTGTTTATGCTGTGAAAAATAATTTATCTTAGTCCTGTGAAAGAGGTTATCAGCAATTCTAATTAGATGTGAGTGATTCGCTTTGTGTGTGGCCTTGTGAATGTAAAATCGAACCTTTCATGGCTCAGATAGAGCATGCGCTGTGAAGAGACTAGTGGCTACACACATATGCCTCTTGTGTTCAGCTAGCTCCTAGTAGTACGCCGCTGTTATCTATGTTCACTTAGTTATTTGCAAGGAACTTTTATGTCCCTTTAAAGCAAGGGCAGATTCGGACATGGAAAATAATCATATGTAAATTTAATTAAAAACTTATGTAAATTATTTATCATGAAAATGCTGCTTTGATTGGGATAAATACATTTGAACATGGGGTATTCCATACAAAATGAATGTCTCCTGTGAAATTCCACATTAATAGAAGTTCTTTTTAGTAACTTCCCATTTCGATTCCTATTTCTCAGATTGAGAATGTTAGCTGTATATATATATATAAAATTATGATTATGACCATTTCTAATTCCCCATCCCCACTAACATTATTGAAAAACAATCCTTCATTTGTGCTCCCCATTGCCCGTTCTTTTCCTACACAATGCCATTCCTTTTCACTGCTTTGCTAATGCGCTGGAAACATCAGTTGCAGGAGCAAATTGAAGGGTTAACTGAAGGATGCGTTTTGTTTCTCCCAGTTAGCCCACTTTATATATCACCATCCAGATAATAGCAATCTGACTAGATAGTTGACTCCTTTCAAATCAATGCATTATACTATGGTTCTATAAATGTCTATACTATGGTATATAAACTTTTGCTAGATAGTTCACTACCCCCTTATATCAACAAATGGGAAAGAGGCCTGACTCCCCCTTTAGGGGAGTTGAACTGGACTCTTATATTACAAGATTTAGCAAAATCCTCTATTTCTATCAATATTATCGAAACTAACATCAAACTTCTTACCAGGCATTATTTAACTCCAATTAGGGTAAATGTTTCCCAGGACCCTCAAAATGCATTGGAGGGATTGTAAGGGCTATAGGTACTCTGGCACAAATCAGGTGGACATGTCAACTTATTGTACCTTTTTGGAAAGTTATAAAGGAGGAGATGGAAAAGGTTTTATCTTTTAAATTACTTTTTGACAAATTAATATTTTTTTTCATTAGAAAATCAAACTCATTTGTAAATTTAAACTCTGATTGTTTCATATCCTTCTAAATAGTGCTACTCAACTAATTCCAAGAATATGGAAGCAAATAGATGTTCCATCAGTTTCAGAATGGGTAGCAAAAAATAATACTATCTCTTTAGAAAGATATTCATTTATGGTTGACCCCTATGCATGATTGTATACAGTTTCTTTGGGAAAAATATAGTGATGTCTGGAGTACTTGAACCTCAATGTACAATTCTTATTGTGGCTATTGTAATCAGTGTATACACAATTGTTTTATGTCTTTATGTTCTTATTGTTTTTATGGATGTAATTTGATTGTTAGATAGACGTACCTTTCCGTGCTTTTATGATGGAGATCAATGCATGGCATTATTTTATTTTTCAAGGTTTTAAACCTAATTGGATATGATATATTTTCCAACTGGGCTAAAAGCCTAGAGCTCCAACATGCGCTGCCTAGTTGTGCAGTATCTGCCAAATAATTTGCCAAATAGACCCATTACTTAATGTTTGAAAAGTTAGACCACTCAATCACTAGCTGCAAGAAGATTGCCTTTCTATAATGTAGAAGGTTAGGTACTCCAAGGTGCTCTCATGTTAATTTCACTCTCCCCTGTGAAATTCTGTATCTCAGAGAGCCTAATTACTTTATATGGAAGGGAGTTCTAGTTTACACTCTTTTTTTGTAAGTAAGTAAGTTGAGCCCCTGTGAAGCTTGCACTATAATTTATGTCCAAACTAGAGAATCTTTGATCATCAGGCCCTTAGAAAGTAATGAAGCTAACTGAGAAACTGAAACTGAAGCTGTTAGTTTTATTTTAAATATAACAAATACAAAGGGCAATGTAAATAATAAAAGATACACAAACATATACAAAGTATGACCCTAATTTGCTGTATACAGAATCTATATGCATAAAAAATAGACAGTGCAAAGTTTAAATGTAATAAAACTTAAAGGACAAAATCCAAAGTCTAAAGTAATATAAAATACTAAGCACAAAGTGTAAATGCATCAAAACTCTCATGTCATGCAGTTCTATATTGAACTGGGCTTGTCTCTCCTTCATATCCAGAAATGCAGGGGATGCCCCTTGGAGAGGTATAGCAAAATCTGCCCTTTTAGAATCTTGTGAGCGATCTCGCAGTGCTGGGGGATCATTTTATATCATGTCATCTGAGCAGAGAGCTTTAGATCATCAGGCCCTAGGAGAGAAACCAGGACAAAAATAAAGAAAGGAAGAATGGAAAAATTGAGCTTACAGTTCAGGATGATCCAAAAAAGTGCAAATAATTGGGAGCATTTAATATAAAACATGAATATTAAAGAAATTATGAATAAGGGACTTTAGAAAGAGACTGCATAGAATTGATTATTATTATTATTATCCTCATTTATTTGTATAGTGCCACAAAATTCTGCAGCGCTGGACATAAAATAAAAAACATATTCTAATCTAGTACAAGAGGAATAGGGGCCTGCACCAGAGAGCTTACAGTCTACAGGTTAAGAGTGCAGAGACATAAGGTTTGAGGTAGCTTGTCACATGGATTGTTATTGCAGCAGTAAGTCAGGCAGTTCAAGAATTATATTAGCTAGGATGAAAAACAGAAGAGAGAGTAAGCCTCTCTGAATAGGTGTGTTTTCAAGGAGAGTCTAAAGTTATACAAGGTTGGAGACAGTCTGCTGGAAAGGGATAGAGCGTTCCAGAGGACAGGAGCAGCACGTGTGAAGTCTTTTTAACATTCATGATATTCAACGATGTAAAGTCCACAAAAGCATTGTATCTGGAGTATATTTCATGGATTTCCAGTCAACCTATGGGTGACTAGTTTATGTCACCCTCGGCCTTGAGAATATTATTAGATGTTAAAAATAACATTAAATATCTGTTTCTCTCTCTGTCTGTCATTCTCTTGCTCTTTCTTCCTTCCTTCCTTCCTTCCTTCATACCCTTAAATTGTAGGTTTTGCTGACCTGTTTTGTATTTTAAGAAGAACAGTGTTCGTCAGTGGAATTATATTGGGCATTTGAGTGGAAGTGCATTTACTGAAGCAGAAAACGTCAGTGGAAGGTGAAAGCGTACTTGGTATCAAAGACATTGAAAAGAATATATTGTAGACATGCAGCAGACGGAGTACAGAAAGTAATTATTTATCTCAATACTATTTTTAGGCTCATTGAAATTCTTCTCATACCTTCTACAGAAATGCTTTAAAGTAGATTGATAGTAGAAGCCGTAGCCCAAAGAGACGTTACAATCTTTGTTGTCTTTTTATGAAGTGTTTCATCCAGTGCTGCAGATTCACTACAGTAATAGCGTTTAGGGAAACTACATGTACTATGTAAATATGATTTTCACTGTGAAATTATGTTTCTTTTTATCAGTCAATTCATTTTTCGAAGTTTGTTTAACCTCTTGATTGCTTCTCGGTGTAGCTTCTGGGTCCTGCTTTTCCCACTGACTTTTATAAGATGTCATGATTAGTATTTAACTGAATAATGCTTTTTTATCTTAGCAAAAAATATGAGGTCAGTAATACTTTACTGCAAACAATCGGCTAGATTACAAGTTTTGCGTTAGGAGCTGTGCGGTACTAACAAGCAGTTTATTCTCACTGCTCACTTACCTACAGCGCTGGTATTACGGGTTTTTACAAACCTGGCATTAAAAGGCAAGAAGTGAGCGTAGAGCAAAATTGTGCTCCTTACCGCACTCCAATACTAGCGCTGCTTAAGTCAGCGGTGAGCTGGTCGTATGTGCTCGTGCACGATTTCCCCATAGGAATCAACGGGGAGAGCCGACTGAGAAAAAGTCTAACACCTGCAAAAAAGCAGCATAAAGCTCAGTAACGCAGCCCCATTGATTCCTATGGGGAAATAAAATGTATGTTTACACCTAACACCCTAACATGAACCCCAAGTCTAAACACCCCTAATCTTACACTTATTAACCCCTAATCTGTCACCCCTGACATCGCCGACACCTGCATTATACTTATTAATCCCTAATCTGCCGCTCCGGAACACCGCCGCCACCTACCTACATTTATTAACCCCTAATCTGCCGCCCCCAACGTCGCCGCCACTATACTAAATGTATTAACCCCTAAACCTAAATCTAACCCTAACACCCTCTAACTTAAATATACTTACAATATATCTAAATAAATATTAATATTATTACCTAAATAATTCCTATTTAAAACTAAATACTTACCTATAAAATAAACCCTAAGCTAGCTACAATATAACACATTGTAGCTATCTTAGGGTTTATTTTTATTTTACAGGCAAGTTTGTATTTATTTTAACTAGGTACAATAGTTATTAAATAGTTATTAACTACCTAGCTAAACTAAATACAAAAGTATGTGAAACAACAACGTCTCCAGGGCTACAGACCCACTATATCCAAAAGATGAGGCCGGGTCAGTCCAAAGTATAAAAGTTGAAACTTTATTGTGTGCACTTCTAAAAATGTAAATGTAAATACAAAAGTACCTGTAAAATAAAACCTAACCTAAGTTACAATAACACCTAACACTACACTATAATTAAATAAATTTACTAAATTAACAGCAATTAAATAAATTAAATTAAATTAGCTAAAGTACAACCCCCCCACTAAATTACAGAAAATAATAAACAAATTGCAAGATTTAAACTAATTACACCTATTCTAATAGCTCTATCAAAATAAAAAAGCCCACCCAAAATAAAAAAAAAACCTAGCCTAAATTAAACTATCAATAGCCCTTAAAAAGGCCTTTTGTGGGGCATTGCCCCAAAGTAATCAGCTCTTGTACCTGTAAAAAAAATATACAAACAACCCCCCCAAAAGTAAAACCCACCACCCACACAACCAACCCCCCAAATAAAATACTATCTAAAAAAACCTAAGCTCCCCATTGCCCTGAAAAGGGCATTTGGATGGGCATTGCCCTTAAAAGGGCAGTTAGCTCTTTTGCGGCCCAAACCCTAATCTAATAAATAAAACCCACCCAATACACCCTTAAAAAAACCTAACACTAACCCCCTGTAAATCGACTTACTGTTCTGGAGACCGGACATCCATCCTCGAGGAAGCGGCAGAAGTCTTCATACAACCGGGCCGAAGTCCTCAACGAAGCCGGGAGAAGTCTTCATCCAAGCCGGGCAAAGTGGTCCTCCAGACGGGCAGAAGTCTTCATCCAGACGACATCTTCTATCTTAATCCATCCGACGTGGAGCGGGTCCATCTTCAAGACATCTGATGTGGAGCATCCTCTTCAAACGAAGTCTTCTTACTGAATGAGGGTTCCTTTAAGTGACGTCATCCAAGATGGCGTCCCTTAGATTGCGATTGGCTGATAGAATTCTATCAGCCAATCGGAATTAAGGTAGAAAAAATACTATTGGCTGATGCAATCAGCCAATAGGATTGAAGTTCAATTGAAGTTCAATCCTATTGGCTGATCCAATCAGCCAATAGGATTGAGCTCGCATTCTATTGGCTGTTCCAAGTGGGTTATTATGCTTTATGTGTAGTGTGATTATATTGGTGAATATTCTTCCTTTATGTGACTGAAATGGTATTTTCTGTTTGTTTTGTGTAACGCTAATGGAATGTAATGCCATTATGGCAACTGTTTCTTCATTCAGATGTAAGAGACATAGAACTTAGAACTTAGAACATAGTTTGAACTAACACCTGTACATAGCATTGAACTAAACTATCATTGATGCAGAAAACCTTCTAATCCATTTATACAGTAAGACTAACAATGGGTCTATAAACTATCTGTAAACACTATCTTCAATAGTAATGCCCATATGGAGCACTAAGTTAATCTAAAGGAGGGGTGGGTTAAAATAGATCCCAATTATGGCAAACATAAAGGACAAGATTACCATTGGAGCGGCAATTACTGCTCCCGCTTGCACCCTATTTCCCATCGACTTCTTCTCTTTGCGCGCATCGGGTAACGCATGTATTACAAGTTGAAATTAAAACTTTTTCACCCGTGCTCTAACCCGAAGCGTGCAAATAGCAGAAGTTGCGATATCGCAACCGTGTTAACGTACTCTCCCTATGACTTCACTGGAGACAAAAAAGTGGAAAAAAACTATCACCAATACTCCCGCTTTATATCTGTACCTATATATCTATATGATTATATTTAGATATAGATATATACAGATATATTGAGGAATATCTATTTAAAATGACTTAGAACGTATCCCCCTATGTGAAGAACATTGGAATGTAAAATATTTACACTACATACAAAGTTAAACACATTATTACATATTAATAATAATTTTACTGTATATTTACTGTACCTATCTAACATACCAATGTTCTTCATTTACAGGATAATGCTCTTTTTTATTGTAAATACATATTTCTATATATATATATATATATATATATATACCTATACCTATAAATCTATTCCTATAGTTATATAGGTATAGATATGTATTTTATATTAGCAGTATCATATATATATATATATATATATATATATATATATATATATATATATATATATATATATATATATATATATATATATATATATATATAAAATTATATAGAAGTATATACTTAATAATACAAAGTAACACATTTTTCCATGTGAAGAACATAGGAATGTAAAATTGGGGTTCGCAACTTAGGTCTAACTTACTGTACATGAAGAATTGCTATCTTCAATGAATCTTCTATTGAAATATTAAATATAAAATGTTAAAAAAATTTTTTTTAATTATTATACATACTGTAAAATAATCCATTGAATATATCTATTTTTACAGTATGTATAATGATTTTAAATAATTCATATTTTTTTGTAATATTTTATATTTAATATACACTTGTAAAATGTGATAGCCCTCAAGTGAATGCGTAATACGCATGATATTTCAGTCGCGTGCAAAGTGCTGCAAAATTCCCCTTAGCACTTGTGCGCTACATTTAGTGCGCTACTCGAAATCTAGCCCTAAATAAGAATCCAAAAGAAGCATGCCAAGCTCTCACAATAAACAGAACAATCAGCTATACAGGTCTAACATAGACATATTATTGTTGCAGAATATGAACTGGCTGTCATTTAAAACTATGGAATAAACATGTGCCATACATAAAACCTCTGATGTTAGCTGTCTAGAGTACTCTGAATGGATATAAAAAATAAGTGGCAAGTTCTTAGCCCACACCAACTCGCCGGGCTCTGCAGATGACCCATAATCTCTGTCTCAGGATAGTATCTTTCTTTAAAAGTATACTTTACTTCTCGCAGGCATTTCTGCCATGGTTGCTTCTCTCCATCGAAGTGACGAGCCGTGCTAGATGATAGGTAGGTACAAGAACTCCTTGGGTAAGCCGCCATCCATCACTATAAAATAAGTATTCCAGTCTCTTGGGGTCTCGCCACTGTACAGTATAGTGAGTGTCCTGGGCGTGGTCTTAAGTCTGATCAGTATGTAGAAACAGGGCTACATTGAATAACCTTTATAGATGTTGCTAAAAGCCCATCATTTTGAAGAGGAATAAATTCACCTATTGTCATCGGTTCCCTAATATTCAGTGGCGTCACTAGGGTTGGTGTCACCCGGTGCGGTAAGTTATGGTGTCACCCCCCCCCCCAAAAAGCAGACACTCACAAAAACACAGGCACACTCGGATGCACACACAAACACTCGGAAACACACTCAGACACACACACGAAAACACACACACAAAAACACTCAGGCACACACACAAACACTGAGACACACACACAAAAACACTGAGACACACACAAAATATGTAAACTACACTATATTAATTGTAAAGCTCATGCCTAGAGCTGCTCCCTGGCTCAGCAGAGCATCAAATGAAAGATAAACAGAGAACTCTAAAATAAATCACTGAAGAAAAGGTTTAGGCGCGTAAACTATGAAAATTCTGCTCTCTGACTCTGTTCCAAGTCTGTCACAGCCCCGGGCCGCGTGCCTACCGCTTCTTATGGCCAATCACCTCTGCACTCTGCCCACCCTCAGACCCCCGCCCGCCCTCCCCTCCTACCTCTTCAGTGTGCACATAGTGTACTGTAACCGTACCGGTCTGGTGGGCATCATACGTGGCTCCTTCACTTTAGAGACAGTGTCAGACAGTCATGCGGTCAAGTGCCAGGCATCCCCCTCACGATTTCCCAGTTCCCATTTAGAGAGACAGCACAGCAGTGAGTGACTCCACTGCTCCACACGTCACTGAGCAGTGAGCACAGATAGGCAGGCAGGTTTAGGCTAGCAGCGCAACTTCGCAAGCCCCATGGCACGCCCACAACATTCATAGTGAAATTGGGCAGGGGAGGAGCAAAGTACAAACAAGCAAAAGCAGCCGGGAAAACTATTTGTTGAAATTGCAGCGCTGGCTCAAGGGGCAAAAAAATTAAGTGTCTACAACTTCCCCACTCCCACTAATGTTCACAAATGCTGGCCCCTCTAATAAAAAAAATCTATGCATCTCTACATTGTATTTCTTTGAATTTCAATAAAAAAAAATTAAAAAAATTGTTTTTGTTTTTTGTGGTGTAACCCCCTGGAGGGTGTCACCCAGGTGCGGCCCGCACCCCCCTAGTGACACCACTGCTAATATTGGGCCCATCAGGTAACTTTTTAGAGAACACATCAGAGGTGTCCATGTCTAATTGAGGCATTGGTGGCATATAGCTCAGTACAAGTTGCATGCTCTACTCTGAATTCTGAAAATATTGGTCAATCAGTGACTGTACGTTTTGCTTCCAAGTGTCCAGCACTTCCATATTAGTTCCTTTAAATGCAGCGCAGAAACCTAAATAGGTTTTGGTAATCCACACTTATTTCTAATATAGGAACACAGATATACAGCCAGTAGTAAATATGCAGCGTTTAGCAAGGTTTCACTGCTCTTTGGCATCGTATCGCAATGAGATGGATACTCCTGGGGAAATGTAAGTAGAGGCCGCAGTTTCCTCTAAACAAAGGCCTCTACTTACAAACGGCTAGATTTGGAGTTTTGTCGGTAACGACCCGAAAAACTAACGCCGGCTTTTTTCTGGCCGCACCATAAAAATAACTCTGGTATTGAGAGTCCACATAAAGGTTGCGTTAGGCTCCAAAAAAGGAGCGTAGAGCATATTTAACGCAACTTCAACTCTCGATACCAGAGTTGCTTACGGACGCGGCCAGCCTCAAAAACGTGCTCGTGCACGATTCTCCCATAGGAAACAATGGGGCTGTTTGAGCTGAAAAAAAACCTAACACCTGCAAAAAAGCCTCGTTCAGCTCCTAACGCAGCCCCATTGTTTGCTATGCGGTAACCCTTCCTACGTCTGCACCTAACACTCTAACATGTACCCGAGTCTAAACACCCCTAACCTTACACTTATTAACCCCTAATCTGCCGCCCCCGCTATCGCTGTCCCCTGTATATTATTATTAACCCCTAATCTGCCGCTCCGTAAACCGCCGCTACTTACATTATCCCTATGTACCCCTAATCTGCTGCCCTAACATCGCCGACCCCTATATTATATTTATTAACCCCTAATCTGCCCCCCACAACGTCGCCTCCACCTGCCTACACTTATTAACCCCTAATCTGCCGACCGGACCTGAGCGCTACTATAATAAAGTTATTAACCCCTAATCCGCCTCACTAACCCTATAATAAATAGTATTAACCCCTAATCTGCCCTCCCTAACGTCGCCGACACCTAACTTCAATTATTAACCCCTAATCTGCCGACCGGAGCTCACCGCTATTCTAATAAATGTATTAACCCCTAAAGCTAATTCTAACCCTAACCCTAACACCCCCCTAAATTAAATATAATTTACATCTAACGAAATTAATTATCTCTTATTAAATAAATTATTCCTATTTAAAGCTAAATACTTACCTGTAAAATAAATCCTAATATAGCTACAATATAAATTATAATTATATTATAGCTATTTTACGATTAATATTTATTTTACAGGCAACTTTGTAATTATTTTAACCATGTACAATAGCTATTAAATAGTTAAGAACTATTTAATAGTTACCTAGTTAAAATAATTACAAATTTACCTGTAAAA
Source organism: Bombina bombina (assembly GCF_027579735.1). Classification (NCBI taxonomy): domain Eukaryota; kingdom Metazoa; phylum Chordata; class Amphibia; order Anura; family Bombinatoridae; genus Bombina; species Bombina bombina. Next base: position 306,206,597 of record NC_069501.1, on the reverse strand, counting down.
TAAATCCTAACCTAAGATGGCGCCCCTCGAATTCCGATTGGCTGATAGGATTCTATCAGCCAATCGGAATTAAGGTAGGAATATTCTGATTGGCTGATGGAATCAGCCAATCAGAATCAAGTTCAATCCGATTGGCTGATTCGATCAGCCAGTCAGATTGAGCTTGCATTCTATTGGCTGTTCCGATCAGCCAATAGAATGCGAGCTCAATCTGATTGGATCAGCCAATCAGATTGATCTTGATTCTGATTGGCTGATTCCATCAGCCAATCAGAATATTCCTACCTTAATTCCGATTGGCTGATAGAATCCTATCAGCCAATCGGAATTCGAGGGACGCCATCTTGGATGACGTCCCTTAAAGGAACCGTCATTCGGCTAGTAGGCGTCGGGAGAAGAGGATGTTCCGCGTCGGAGGTCTGCAAGATGGATCCGGAAGAAAGAAGATTGAAGATGCCGTTGATAGAAGACTTCATCCGGATCATGGACCTCTTCAGCTCCCGCTTGGATGAAGACTTCAGCCGGATCATGGACCTCTTCAGCCCCCCGCTTGGGCTTGGATTAGGACATTGGAGGAGCTCTTCAGGATGGATCGGTGAACCTGGTAGGGTGAAGACAAGGTAGGAAGATCTTCAGGGGCTTAGTGTTAGGTTTATTTAAGGGGGGGTTTGGGTTAGATTAGGGGTATGTGGGTGGTGGGTTGTAATGTTGGGGGGGGTATTGTATGTTTTTTTTTACAGGCAAAAGAGCTGAATTTCTTGGGGCATGCCCCGCAAAGGGCCCTGTTCATGGCTGGTAAGGTAAAAGAGCTTTGAAATGTAGTAATTTAGAATAGGGTAGGGCATTTTGTTATTTTGGGGGTCTTTGTTATTTTATTAGGGGGCTTAGAGTAGGTGTAATTAGTTTAAAATTCTTGTAATATTTTTCTTATGTTTGTAAATATTTTTTTATTTTTTGTAACTTAGTTCTTTTTTATTTTTTGTACTTTAGCTAGTTTATTTAATTGTATTTATTTGTAGGAATTGTATTTAATTAATTTATTGATAGTGTAGTGTTAGGTTAATTGTAGGTAATTGTAGGTATTTTATTTAATTAATTTAATGATAGTGTAGTGTTAGGTTTAATTGTAACTTAGGTTAGGATTTATTTTACAGGTAATTTTGTTATTATTTTAACTAGGTAACTATTAAATAGTTCTTAACTATTTAATAGCTATTGTACCTGGTTAAAATAATTACAAAGTTACCTGTAAAATAAATATAAATCCTAAAATAGCTACAATATAATTATAATTTATATTGTAGCTATATTAGGGTTTATTTTACAGGTAAGTATTTAGCTTTAAATAGGAATAATTTATTTAATAAGAGTTAATTAATTTCGTTAGATTTAAATTATATTTAACTTAGGGGGGTGTTAGGGTTAGACTTAGCTTTAGGGGTTAATACATTTATTAGAATAGCGGTGAGCTCCGGTCGGCAGATTAGGGGTTAATAATTGAAGTTAGGTGTCGGCGATGTTAGGAAGGGCAGATTAGGGGTTAATACTATTTATTATAGGGTTAGTGAGGCGGATTAGGGGTTAATAACTTTATTATAGTAGCGCTCAGGTCCGCTCGGCAGATTAGGGGTTAATAAGTGTAGGCAGGTGGAGGCGACGTTGAGGGGGGGAGATTAGGGGTTAATAAATATAATACAGGGGTCGGCGGTGTTAGGGGCAGCAGATTAGGGGTACATAAGGATAACGTAGGTGGCGGTCGGCAGATTAGGGGTTAAAAAAAATTATTCGAGTGTCGGCGATGTGGGGGGACCTCGGTTTAGGGGTACATAGGTAGTTTATGGGTGTTAGTGTACTTTAGAGTACAGTAGTTAAGAGCTTTATAAACCGGCGTTAGCCCAGAAAGCTCTTAACTACTGACTTTTTTCCTGCGGCTGGAGTTTTGTCGTTAGATGTCTAACGCTCACTTCAGAAACGACTCTAAATACCGGAGTTAGAAAGATCCCATTGAAAAGATAGGATACGCAATTTACATAAGGGGATCTGCGGTATGGAAAAGTCGCGGCTGAAAAGTGAGCGTTAGACCCTATTTTCAGTGACTCCAAATACCGGCGGTAGCCTAAAACCAGCGTTAGGAGCCTCTAACGCTGGTTTTCACGGCTAACGCCAAACTCCAAATCTAGGTCAAAGTAAAATATATCTCCATTTCCCTGCTGAGAACTATCTTTATGGGGGATAAAACACTTTGATATGTGCCTTTCTATTCTATTTTTTTTTCATTATGTCTCATCTATCCAGGAATTAAGAAACCCACCTCTTCATTCAAGTTCTCCCACACTAAATGACATGTTGAACTTCTCTTTCCATCTTTGCACTTATGTATTCTCATATATATATATTGATAAGTAATGTTTATTAGCATTACCTTTTTCTATATTATTATTATTATTATTAATAATAATAATAATAATAATTATGATAATTCTAATAACAATAACAACATACTTTATTTATTTTGAGTGTAATGATGGTCCTTATTGATCATCTTGGTGATTTTAAAAGATGTTAAGGCAGACACCTTACAAACAATGTCACATGGAACCTTTTTTACAGGTTAGATTTTCTCCAGTTAAAAAGGGTTTCTTTATTAATAATACTTGAAAAAGTATACCCCAGGTGTAATTCTTTTCAATTATTTATCTTCTGTTTGTTCTAGAAATGAAAGTAATTCAGTTTATCATCAAGACAAAGTGATACCTGCCTGACACCAGCTAATACATTTCCGTAGGAGTTACTAAACTGTAATTCTAGAGCGCTAACAAATTCACTGACATAATTGTCTTTCCAACATAAATCACATCCCACAATGAGAACAATCTCTCAAATTAATTGGGAACGTCGCCTGAATTGTGAGAATAACACAGAAGCTGACTGGCCAGATTGTCTCAGTGATAGTATATGATTCAGCCTTTTAAATTACTCATCATAATAGCTCCTCACATTGTGACTAGGACATTTATTGTACTCCAACCACTCTTTTCATTGTGAAACCTGATGACAGGAGAACATATTCACAAAGAGGGAATTGTTTAAGGGACATTGTACTGTAAATACTTATTCTCTTTATAGTGTTCCCAATAATCCATTTTACATTCTGTGGGTATAACATTGTTTACAAATAGCTCCTTTACCTTTAATTTATCATTTGAAATAGCTGATTTTGCAATTGTAACCGCCACCTGTGCTGAAAATGTTAACATTGTAGTATTCTCTAAAAAAAAGCTATGTAAACAAAAATGTATTAGCAGAAATTAGCCTCCAAGAGTGGGTGAGGGAGTGAGCCCAGCCCATTTAAAAGGGTGCTCCAACAGTAGCGATATATACAATGAAATATTTACAACTGGTTGTTTGAGTTTATTTTCTCTTTAAGTGCTCCCTTGCAAACTGGATCCACTCCAAGCTCCACGAGACAAGAGATAAAAATTCCAAAGTGCAGCAAATTGTTTTTATTATACACTTGCTGCACTTTGGAATTTTTATCTCTTGTCTCGTGGAGCTTGGAGTGGATCCAGTTTGCAAGGGAGCACAGTCTACTGGGCGGCTGAGAAGTCCCAGTTTGTCTATACTGCACCTGGAGGTGCGCCACATGTTGTAAGTGTTACCCTTCATTATTACTCTGTCTGTTCACACTGTACTAGGCCATGGTAGTTCTGCTTTCTAATTTTTATAAAGGCATTAGTGACACACCTGTGTTAATCTCCTGTTCGGGTGCCCAGCCTGTCTGCACACAGTGAGCTGGACCACTGCAAAGTTCCAGTCTGCCCCACTAGCACCATTGGGTGCATTTCCTTTGTGAGTACTTTTATTCAACATACTGCTAATCACCTAGTTTGATGGTACTAGGCCATGTTGGCGCCTCTGTGTTTTTTCTTCTCCAGGTGTATATTTGTGGGAATATTTACACCCTTTGGTATAAAGTTTTTCTTCTGTGCCACAGCAGGCTTTACATCCAATGAAACATCATACTGCCCATTCCATAGACCACCTCTGCTGCTTTTTACCAACAGTGGAACAAAAAGAAATGGTGTGATTCTCTGGATGATTTGCATATTGTGGCATCTGACTATCCTACACTTTAGAATTGCAGAATATTTCATTCAGTTTTGAGGAGGAAAGAATGGATGGGGATATGGAAACCATCAGTGGAGTGGGCAGGGTCAATACTCACATAACATGTTTATTTAAATGATTTGCTACTAAGCGTTCCTGGAATTGTTTTTTTTCCCCCTCAAATGTTTACATCTATGTTGTTTTCTGGTAATTTCAACAGAAATAGCGAATTTCCATACTGGCACTAGACAAAATATTATTTTTAGTACATTGTGCTATCATTGGATGAACCATCATATACATAGATACAAATCACAAAGGTCTTTTGAGAAGAAGAAACCTGTGAATTATTGAAAGTTGATTTAATGCAGTATCGTAATCTTTAAATATGCTGGTCAAGCAAAATGTTTCACAGTCTACTAAAACGGTATTGATTTTGGTGTATGTCTATTAGATTCAACATTCAAAGGAACAAAATGTAACATTGTAATAGTTATTGTTATAGACATTCACTGAATTTCAATTAGTGGAAAAAGCCATTTGAAGCAGCAAAATATAACATTTGATTACAAACAAATAATTTGAAGTTACAATATTAACATTTGGTGACTTCTTTAATGTGTGTCTGTGTTCTTTAAGAATTTACTACCTGTCAGTGCGCATGCTCTGTATTACAAAATTGCACTCCACATATCTTAAAAAGGAATGCGTGGAATGTGATTATGTAATCGGCAGAACACGCACTGAGGTTGCAAATTCTGGTAAGGAAATTGTCCTGTCTGTTTTTTTTGCAGCCAAAAAATGCATGCATGCACAGTTCAATCACTTGTCATGGTTGACGATGAAAGGGTGTCCTGCGCACACACACACACACACATATATATATATATATATACAGTATCTGACAAAAGTGAGTACACCCCTCACAAAATAAATATATTTTTATATCTTTTCATGTGACAACACTGAAGAAATAAGATTGCTAAGACCCTGAAACTGAGCTGCAGCACGGTGGGCAAGACCATACAGCGGTTTCACAGGACAGGTCCTACTCAGAACAGGCCTTGCCATGGTCGAACATAGAAGTTGAGTGCACATGCTCAGCGTCATATCCAGAGGTTGTCTTTGGGAAATAGACGTATGAGTGCTGCCAGCATTGCTGCAGAGATTGAAGGGGTGGGGGGTCAGCCTGTCAGTGCTCAGACCATACGCCGCACACTGCATCAAATTGGTCTGCATGGCTGTCGTCCCAGAAGGAAGCCTCTTCTAAAGATGATGCATAGCCCACAAACAGTTTGCTGAAGACAAGCAGACTAAGGACATAGATTACTGGAACCATGTCCTGTGGTCTGATGAGACCAAGATAAACTTATTTGGTTCAGATGATGTCAAGCGTGTGTGACGGCAACCAGGTGAGGAGTACAAAGTCAAGTGTGTCTTGCCTACAGTCAAGCATGGTGGTGGAAGTGTCATGGTCTGGGCCGGCATTAGTGCTACCGGCACTGGGGAGCTACAGTTCATTGAGGGAACCATGAATGTCAACATGTACTTTGACATACTGAAGCAGAGCATGATCCCCTCCCTTCGAAGACTGGGCTGCATGGCAGTATTCCAACATGATAAAAAAAAAAAAACACACCTCCAAGACAACCACTGCCTTGCTAAAGAAGCTGAGTGTAAAGGTGATGGACTGGCCAAGCATGTCTCCAGATATTGAGCATCTTTGGGACATCCTCAAATGGAAGGTGGAGAGCGCAAGGTCTCTAACATCCACCAGCTCCGTGATGTCGTCATGGAGGAGTGGAAGAGGACTCCAGTGGCAACCTGTTAAACTCTGGTGAAGTCCATGCCCAAGAGGGTTAAGACAGTGCAGGAAAATAATGGTGGCCACACAAAATATTGACACTTTGGGCCCAATTTGGACATTTCCACTTCCACAGGGGTGTACTCAATTTTGTTGCCAACGGTTTAGACATTAATGACTGTGTGTTAGGTTATTTTGAGGAGACACCAAATGTACACTGTTATACAGGCTGTACAATCACTACTTTAGATTGTAGCAAAGTTTCATTTCTTCAGTGTTGTCACATGAAAAGATATAATTAAATATTTACAAAAATGTGAGGGGTGAACTTACTTTTGTGAGATACTGTGTATATATCCCCTTCCTCAGACAAAGTGACAAACAGTGAATACATAAGCCCCTCCCCCAAATTCAAAAGAAAAAAACACCAAAGGGGATGCCATGGCAACCAAAATGTAAACATGTTTAAACTGGACGAGTCCATATACAATAATAAGCTTAGAGTTAACATTTAGTGAATATATGAATGTGTGATATATATATATATATATATATATATATATACACATATACATAGAGCATCGATCCACAACATATGGATCACAAATAGTCACGGATAATACACAGCCATTATGAGAATAGTTATAGCTAAGCAATATTACTGTTCGATATTACTTCTAATATATCTAGTATGTATAGATAACCTACTTACTCGTCAGAGGGCTTGATAAAAAAATGCACAGTACCTTACATTGTGTGTTTCTTATCATTCAGTTTTAGAGCTGTGTATCAGAGACACAGTGTACCCGATCCAGCAGAGCAGCTGTGACGTCATCACGTTACGCCCCTATCACATCAGCTGTGTATACAAAGCAGCACGCTGTTATCTGTCAAAAATGCTTCTGCCGAATCAAATGGTACACTTTCTCCAGAAGTGTAGGGAGAACACTGAGACCTAACATGGCACAAATCATAAGGGAACATGAAACCTACAAATATCATTATGAACAGCATTAGCTCTCACTAGCCTAATTAACTATACAATATAATCGAAGTGTGTAAAAAATAATTATGATCTAAGTTTGTAAAAAAAAAACATATGGTCAGATTAGCCACAAAATAAAATGTACTGCAGCTCAGTAAATATACAACGTATTTTGTTGTGCAGGTCAGGTGGTGGTTGATGGTGAATTTCTTTTTCTTGTGTGGATGTCCAAATGTTGGCCCTGGGAGCATAGATTTAAATGTTATGCATCCAATGCAGCGGAAGCAACCCATTTTTGTTTGGGTTGTAACCATGTTACATCTTGATAGCAATGTAAAGGATCCATCTTCATTATTAGATCTCTCAGGTTGGTATTGCGTTTATATCCAACCCTAGGTGGGGCCCATCTCTGCAGTGGAAGATTTGGACCACTTTGCAGAATATGCTAGTGTTGCCTAAGGCTATTACCAACCAGCCTTATACTTTGTTGTAAATGTTATCAGAGGGCTATTTGGCTATTCATTCTTTATTCTGTCTTTATTCAAATCCATGCTTTTTTCTCTTGCCTCTTTGAGCACCTTGGATTGGTATTCCCTATCCAAGAATTTCTTGGTCATAGCATCCAATTGTTGCAATCGGTTATTGGGATCACTGTTGTTTCTAATGACCCTTGATAATTGTGCCTGAGGAATGGCTAATAGCAAGGCACTGGGATGACAGCTCTTAGTATGGAGAAGTTCCTGTCAGTAGGTTTTTAGTAAAGGGTTGTACCCAATTTCTGATTATCCTTATAAATCCTTAAGTCAAGGAAATCTACCGCATCTTGATCATGTGTGATCTTAAATTTTACTGGGCTGTCTAATTTATTCAGCGTTTCGAACCATAAGGTGAGTTTCTGTTCAGACCCTGTCCAGATAATGAACAGGTCATCGATATATCTTCAATAGAATGCAACCTCTTTCTTCTGATAGATCTTCATTACTGTGCATTCATAATGTTCCCTGTACAGGTTGGCAAGGGAAGGGGCCACATTTGATCCCATTACCGTCCCCAAAAACCTGCTTGTAGACTGACTTCTCAAACCTGAAATAGTTGAGTTTTAAACTGAGATCAAGAAGCTCAATTTGAAAGTCCACGGGTGGTGCCACGAATGAATACTTGTTGAGGGTGTCTCTGACACACAATTTGCCCTCCTCATGTGGAATAATTGTGTATGGGCTAGTGACATTGGCAGTAGCAAGCAACCAGTTATCTTCAATCCTCACTGTTTGCAATAGCTCCAAGAGTTTGGGTGAGTCCCTGAGATAAGATGTAATTTGTCGTACACACGGTTGAAGGTTATAATCAACAAAAAATGCCAATTTAGATGTGTTTGATCCCCTTGCAGACACGATAGGTTGTCCTGGGGGAAGTATGATGTATTTGTGTACCTTCGCTAACGTGTATAGTATGGGACATACCGGGTGTGTAACCTTCAAAAGGGTTGCTGTTTCTATGTCTAACCATCCATTATCCAGACCTTTGTCAATAGTAGAGAAGATTATTTGTTGAAATTTAAAAGTCGGATCACCACTCAGTCTGGTGTAGGTGTTCTCATCCTGTAGTTGTCCTATTATTTCTTTCTGATAGTCTGTGTAATTCTGGACAGCCACACCACTGCACCACCTTTATCTGCTGTCCCAATGACAATCTTTGGATCATTAGCCAGTGACTTAACTGCATCTTTTTTCTTCCTGAGAAAGGTTGTTACGGAATCCCTTTGTTAAGGGGTCATTCAATTCTTGCGTGACCAGGCGCATATAGTTTTTAATGCTTGGATTTTGATTAGTGGGATCAAAGCAACTTTTATTTTTGAAGGATTTCACAGTATCCATATTCTCTGCTTCTTTGAAATGATCTTTTAGTCGTAATAGCCTCTGGAATGTTTGGCAATCTATATGTACATCAAATGGGTCAGCCTTGCGAGTTGGAACAAAATTTAGGCCTCTGTTGAGAAGTTTGGTCTCAGACTCTGTCAGGACCCGGTCACTGATGTTGAGGACCAGTCCTGTATCATCTTTGTCGGTGGCGATCATCTTGGTGGCATAGGAGGTTTTCCCATGCCACCCATTCCTCCGTGAGCGTGGCCTCTTCCTCTTATTCTTTGTCCAGAACGTGTGGTGACCCCGTGAAAGAACTGTTGCTCCCCAGTAGGGTAATTTAAAGCACCGCAATCAGCTGTGGAGCATCGGAATCTGATCCAGAGCTGCTTTCAACAGTTTGCAGTGATCTTTTGGTATATTGTCGTTGATGTCTCTGCCTCCTTGGACCTTAGCTTCTCCTGGCATCACCACCTGTGATCTATATACCTTCTTCTCCTTGTGGTCTTCGCAAACCATTTGAAGTTTGCGGTTCTTAAATTGTATGAGTTCATAGTTATATTGTTTGATCTGTGTATTGAGTTTATCGAGCCATGGTTCAGAGGTGTCAGTGGTTAAAAGATTCATTTTTTTCTCTTCCAATTCCTTCACCTCTCCTTTGATTTTTTTCTTACTTCCTCTGTAACCAGCAGAATGAGATCAAGAGATTTATCAAAGCCATTCTCCTATAATATCGTCCAAAATAACGCATACGAACGGATCCTCATATTTATTAAAGCACTCTGCGCCTATAATTGCGCAAATCTGAAAGAAACTTCTTCGCACTCCACTTGCATTCGCCTAGGCACACAGGCGCGCTCCCGAGTGCACCAATATACATTAGTAATAGGCGTAATTTAACAGCCGACCTACAAATACGCCCAGTTGCTTATTCATCATTGCTTTGCGCCGATAATTTCGGCTGTAATTGCGTGTTGTATATTTCGCCATACAGACTGAGTCGAACACCATTATAATACATGCTTTTACATCTTGTGATGCAGTACTTTACTCTTTTAACTAATTTTTCAAAAGTTCAGCGCAAAGAAGATACTGTTATTGCCAGAAATTTGCGCTTCCACAGGCGCATATGGTACCAAAAGTTTAATATATCGATATATAGATATATTTATTTTTGTGTCAACATATGGCACAAACAGCACAGAAACATTATATAATAGAAATATTAGCTAAATAGTTACCTAAAAAACGTTTTTTTAATAATCAAAAGATGGCGGCGCAAATATTTATAGGGATGTACTGTGATAAATAGGGAGTAAATAGGGAGTAAATGCTTTTTCCGACAGGCAAAATTTATTATTATTATGCCCCAGCTCGCCTGCGCAAAGTTACGCCTATTTTTTTGATAAATTTAGGCGCACATGTGCGCCTCTCCGGAGGCGAGCTGGGGCGCAGTTACAGGCGCAGAACATACAGAGTTCGCCTAGCCTTTGATAAATCTAGCCCTTAATGAGAATCCTGCATTTGTGCGACCAATGGTGTGTAGATTTCTGATACTAAAACCCCTTGAAATGAGTTTTCGCCTATGGTAATCAGATAAATACAATCCATGGAGTTTTAAATCGATCTCCTTCTTTTGAGTTTCAGGATTGCCAGGAATATGGAGCCAGCAGACTCCTCGCTGGTAGTGTCTTCCTCAGCAGAGAATAGGATTCTTGCAGCATCCACAATCCACATCAGTGAATGTTAGTAACTCAGTGTCCTCAATGTCATTATCCATGATGTACAAAAATATGACGGCTCAGTATCCCAAAACAATACTTGAAAAAATGGTGAACACAGGTGCACGTGATCGTGCCAAAGTGAGGTTAAAAATAGAGTTTATTGGGAATATATATATATACTGAGAAAAGATGCTTTCATTGTCCACTTTGCAATCTTTTTCATTTTCATTTCAATATTTTCATTATCTTTATTTTCATTATCATATCTCTAATTCTCATAATTTCAAATGCACATGCTGACTTTTCAAGGCTAACTCTGCTTCATATATGTATCTATTTAGCTTTATTAGACGACAACTGCAAGTCAATGCATTTTATACTACTTTTAGCTATTGACTGTTGAATAAATCCCAGATTGGTTCCCCCAAATAAGACAAACAGGGGGTGGAGTTTGGCTAATGAATAAGAACTGCAGTAAAATGGATGTTAATTTGGTTTTAAAAAAGCGAAGACTTGACTGATATGTTATTCTATAGCAACACATGAGAAATGTCTTGAAATTACAAGGTTTTTACTGTCCCTTTAAGGGCAAGTTCACAAGTAAAGCGCAGAGGAATTTGCGCTAGCGCAACAGCGATTTTGTGATCCATTTTTCTTCCGCTGATATTACAAGTCGGGATAAATCGCCATTGCACCTACCGCAATTATCCTTTTTGCATTAATCCACACTGTGATCTAAGAGCTCTCGAAAAGTGTTTTGCAAAACTAAAAAGTTTCACAAAACACAACAAAAATACATTGCAAAGTACACTTACACCCATAAACTACACTATTAATCACCATCCCCCACATCGCAAACACTTAATAAAAGTATTAACCCCTAAATCGCCACCCCCACATCGCAAACTATCTAAATAAATAATTAACCCCTAAACTGCCACCCCACATCACAAACACTAAATAAAAGTATTAACGCCTAAACTGCCACCCCCACCATCTCCATTGATTTTTATGAGCGAACACATGCACACACACGCCAAAACTCCACTAGCAATGTTTGCGATTCTTATTTTTTTCATCTTGTAATACCAGCGGATCCCAAGAATCACAAAAACCATATCGCAAGCAGTGTTTTCGCTAACGGTAAATTTAGATTTACTGCACCACTTGTAATCTGGCCCTAAGTGTTTTAAAAGTATTAAATATTTGCAGGGTGTAGCAAATACACAGTCATTTTTCAGCTATCAAATTAAACAGCTAAAAGGGCTTGACAAACCATTTTTGATTTATTACAGTGTACGGAGTACCCCAAAGTTTTTCTTGGGCATTGGGCAAAATACACTGAAATTACCTCCGCCATATTGGATGACATTAGGAAGCAACATGACCAATAGACACAAACACTACCCACTCAATTACTTAAAGTTAAACAATTAACTATTAGGACATTTGCACTAACAAGAAACTGCAAAACCAATAACCCAACAAACACAGGTGTCTATGGTTTTGCAGTAAAACAGGTTGACTGCACACGTCACTTATCAAAATCACTACAAACTCAACCTGTAATGTAATCGATAAACCCCTGAAACCAGCAATTTTTCTGCCATGAATATGCATATTATATTTTTCAGTTACTAAATTGTAAGCGGAACAACACAAATAACTATTCTCTGTTGTTTTTGGGAGGTAACAATTTTGACTTCAGGAGTATTAACAGCACAAGCATTTTAGAATTGTGAACATTTGAATAACATACTGACACTACCGAATCTGCCAAAAAAAATCGCAGGATGGAAATCAACCACATAGTTAGGATCAGTAACAGAAAATGTAACAAATTAGAAGATTTATTTTTCGCATTACAAATTCCCTTTAATAACTTTTATTTAGGTAATAAGTATTAAAACTTTTTTAAACCTTTGTTAAATGTAAATGACAGTTTTACAGTGTTAATTTTCAAGGATTGGACAGTGTTCATTATAATCCTCCAGAATTTCTAAATGTTTAACTTTTAATTAGCTTATTTCCATCTAATTTAAAACAATAGATGTAAAAGCATCATTAATATCTTAAGATTTTCTTTCAGAATCAATGTTGCATACATTTGCTTTATTATTATTGTCCTGTAATTTAGAATAAATCTATTAAAAAAAGACAATAGAAAATAGTGATGCATAAGATAACAAGCAAAATAAGTATTTATAAGGGCATTAAACACCGATTAAATGCTAGATAGCTTGTAAAGATTAACCTGAGAATAATATACTGATGTATTTTTAAAATTATATTAGTTGTTGAAATGAGCTAAAAAGTGTAAATTTGTTGTATCCATAAAGCAATATTATAAGCTAGGTATCCTTCTCGACTGAGGCATCCTGCCTGCTGGACAGTTATAAATGAGTCACTAGAGCAGGGATATCAAGCTCATTGTATCTGGGGGGCCACTGACCAAGCGTTCTTCTCCCATGGGGGCCACTTGAACAAAGTGAGTGCTTGTGAACTGGATATACTATAAATTTAAAGTGACATTTACCTAGGGTTGCCACCTCAGCCATGTTTTCCTGGACACTTATGAGTTACACATGCTGCATAGGGTTGCCAGATGTTTGCAACAAAAATACCGGACAGATAGGGGGGGGGGGGTATTTAAAAAAAAAGTGTATATATATGTGTATATGTATATATATATATATATATATATATATATATATATATATATATATATATATATATATATATATATATATATATATATATATAAAGTAAAAGTAAAAACTTGCACTCACTGGAACTTTTCAATAAATCTTTACTGTAAAGATTTATTGAAAAGTTCCAGTGACTGCAAGTTTTTCCTTTACTAATATTGATACCTACTAGCACCCTGGCAGTCAACCTGAAACTGTGTGCGTGTGTGTGTATATATATATATATATATATATATATATATATATATATATAATTTTTTTTTATATATATATATATATAATTATATATATATATGTGTATATATATATATATGTACACATTTTGTGTGGGTGAAGGAAGGGTGATATTAATATATTAATAATAATTAATTTATTAACATAACATTTTTTTTAAAAGAACTGTCTGAGACTGAGACACATACCTCATGTTGTATTATTTAGACTGACTGAGTCTAATCTAAGATTTCACTGCTTCAATTGCACTATTCTTTGCAACCGACCGAGTAAGCAGCATAGACTGTCTGACACTGTAGACAGCGCAGCCCGCCCCGCAGGTCTTCCTGCTGTCGTGACGTCACGAGCGTGATCACGTGACGTCCCAACTCAGTCTCACACACACTCACAGCAGCACGCAGGCACGCACGGCGATCAGCTGCTGTGAGACAAGTACAGTGTAGCCTAGGGCTAAAAGGTGCCGGTGGACACGGGCTGACTTAGTTGCTGGGTAGGTAGGGGATGCGGCTTGGACTCCGGCAACAGGACAAGGAAATAGATGCAAGTTTTGCAACATAAAAAAAAAAAATGTAAAACACTTTTAAACACACCTTAACTACCTAAGGTTATGTCCGTTTTTTTTTTAAATTAAATTACCGGGCAGTAACCTGAAATACCGGACAGTCCGGTCTATTACCGGACACCTGTAACCCTAATGCTGCAGGGTGTGCAGGGAGGAACATGTATTGTTTCTGGACAGCACTATTCATATTCCTCCCTGCACACCCTGCAGCATGTGTAACTTATAAGTGTTCTGTATTTTAAGGGATGGGTGGCAACCCTACATTTACCCCAGTAGTAGTGCAAGGTAGGAGCTGCAGTCTACAATATACAGACACAGTGTATATATTTTGTGAGTGCCAAGTGAAGTGATCATTCTGGAACTGAATAAAAAGTGACATTTATCCAAGCAGTGCATAATGGGAGTCTACAATGGACAATGCACATTTGTCTTTATGTTTATCTTGTCAGTGCCTATACAGAACATCAACTTGTTACACCTCTTAGAACCCTAAAAGATTGATGGGGTCAAATGAATAATTTAGTAAACAAGTAAGGGCCAGATTAAACTATCTTGATGGCTGCATATGGCCCCAGGGCCGGTACTTTGAGACCAGTCAATTACTGTGTAGAATATAGCAGTGCAAGTCTGCAGACTTCACTTCCTCTTCTAACCTAATCGTACAGGCCACAATATTCAGTGTTAAATTACAGGAAAAGATGAGAAAATAAATGATGTAAATATATTGCAAATTTTATATTGTATAGTACCATCTCAAGGTGTTTAATGTCCCTTTAACCAGCAGTGTCACCAAAAGTATCTGCAGACAAATCACATGCATTCATAACAAAGACTTGTACGCCGCTGATCATCATTTTTAAAAATCAAACTATGAAAATGAATCTGGTCAAAAATATACTTTCCACTTCTTCAAAACATAAGCAAATATATTGGCTGTAAGCAAATTACTAAATTAAACCCCCTCTCACCACGTTTATTATTAGCTAAGTTTCTTCTGCATTCCCATATGAGTAAACTGTGTTCCATTTGATAATGGTAGTAAATTGCTGCTATTTCATATGTGTAATAGAATTATTATTATTATTGGTTATTTGTAGAGCGCCAACAGATTCCGTAAATTTAAAGCTTTCCTTTTTTATACACAGTATATAATTAGCGCTTGTATAAAATACAGGGGAGAGTGATTCTGGTATTTTTAATGTATTTATTTTTTGTATGAAATTTATCATTATATAAAGTAGGCAGCTGCCATTGGGGTTCTTTTGTGACACTAGATTTCTAGGTGCAGCAGGAGGGAACCTTACCAACACATTCAGTTTACTCTCAGTAGTGGAATTCTGTGTCTTTAACAAAAGATAACAAGAGAATGAAGCAAATTAGATAATAGAAGGAAATTAGAAAGTTGTTTAAAATCGTATTGTCTATCTGAATGATGAAAATAATAATTGGGTTTAATGTCCTTTAAGTAAAAACAATATATTATATATGCATTGTTCCTCTACAAATCACCAAGGAGACAGCTGTCTAGGTAGTTTTCCACTGTTCTGCAAGGGCACGCTCGTGTGCAATACTCAAGGTTCATTTTCGGATTGAGGGTGACAGCAGCTAATCCAGAGCTATTACACGTCTAATGCACAAGAGCGCAGTGGTAAATATTGGCTATCCATTAAATAACAATTAAACTAAACATTTATATCCTGCACATGAAAGAGAAATATTTAACGATTTTATGTTTAATACATACAAGCTTTATTTTAAAGCTGTTTGATTTAAAACTAACATAATGTGTTTGTACAGAGGCTCATTGGCTGATAAGCAAAACTGCTGGATAGAGATTGTGTGCAAGAGAAAAACAAAAATGATTTTTTCAGAGCTGACTAGAATACATTTTATTGTGCACTTTTTTTTTAAATGCAACAAAGAGAAACATTACTTAAAGGCCAATAAAATCAAAATCAAACTTTCATGATTCAGATAGAGCATGCAGTTTTAAACAGCTTACCAAGTTACTTCTATTGTCAAATTTGCTTTGTTCTCTTGATTATTCTTTAACAAAGGATACCAAGAGAACTAAGCAAAATTAATCATATATTTAAATTGGAAAGTTGTGAAAAATTCCATGTTCTATCCAATCCATTTCTTCTAATTTTGACTTTACTGTCCCTTTAAATATCCCTTTAACAAAATGATTATGAACATCCTCTTAACCTTTTGATACATTTTGGATGCTAGGATGGTCTGCACTACATTGATTAGTAAAGCACTGCAGCTTTCTTGGAGCAGCCAAGAGACTAATTTGGAAAAGCTGTGCCTGCAGCTGATAAGAGGAGGGGGCTATTACCACTGGCCTCATAGCAATAGAGCTGATGGAGCCCAGGAGACAGATTATATTTGACTGGAAAGGAGCACTTTCTTCACTGATGCATTTTGTCATAGCTGGCTGTTGCCATGACATCTCAAGTTATAGCTATACCATTACAGTCCTGAAAAATGAGTTCTGACCTCTCAGGGGTCACATCACAATAGTAGCTGACCACAAGTTGTGCTGTAATCAATAAAGCTATGGCCATTTGCATTTTAATTGTAGTTTCAGTGATTGGTCCTGTGGTTGGTGCTTATAAGATAACAAGCTGAGATAATAGGAAGCTCCAGCAGTCATGTGTTCTCTTATCTCTTATTAAAATGATCAAGTTGATTGGAGCAGCCATATTTGTCCAGTGATTGCAGTAAGTAGTGTTTCTTTTATTCACTAATTTGAAGCAATACAGTATTAAAGGGACAGTAAACACTCTGTAATTACAAGATATTTCTGTTGTGCTGCTATAGAATAATATATCTGACTAGCCTAAACATTTTATAAAACAAACACTTCACTTGTTTTTCAATAGCCATACTCACTACTTGCCTTATTTGGATGAGCTAATCTGGTATTGAGGCTGCAGAGTGCAGACTAATCACATTCATTATGTTTGTATAATATACATGTTTAGTGGATGTTATGTTTTAAAGCCAATTAGGGAACATTATGTAGCAGGGTTAGCCTTAATATGTCTGCAGTTTCCTTTCCAGCTCTGAAAATTAAAAACCCCCCACAATTATTAGAGATAACTTACATGAAAGGGGAGCAAGATAAATATTGTGTGAATGTATATTGAAAAGTTGCTTTATTCCGTATAACTAAACAATCTATATTAAAACATCTGGGTGTTTTCTGTACCTTTAATATTCAGACCTAAGAAAACTCATGAAAGCTAGTTAGTCAAGTAAAAATGTATCTCTTCTTACAGCAATGCTATTGTTGCTTTGGCTTTAAAATGATCAATATGCAAAACAAAATTAAGCTTTCATGGCTCAGAGATAATGAGCAATATAAAGTGAATTTTAAGTTTACTTTGTTCTCTTGGTATTTTTGTTGAAAAGCATACCTAGACAGATTAGTGCACTGCTAGGAGACAGCTGGTGATTGGTTGTTACACATATACACAAATTTTCATTGGCTCACCAGATGTGTTCAGCTGGTGCATTGTTTTTCTGGTTATTCAAGCAATTTTATTTTTGTATTTGTATATCTTTTTAAAATGGACATTGTTTGTTTGTTTTTATTTCCATTTTTCCAGAAAATTTTTTTATTGAAAAAAAACAAAAAAAAACGGTTTAAATGTAATATAACACAGAAGTATTTTGTATTTTCTAATAATATTCATGAGGGGATATGTTCTTCATACTAAAATCTCATTGGCTGATAGCTACTTCCTGATATTTTTGCATAGTGTTTCTTTAAATAAAAAAGACACAACAAACACATCAATTTTATTTACTGCAACATAATTAACAGTGACTTTCTGATTTATTATAGTTTTCAGATGCGTTTTGGATTTATTTCCTGTGTCATTCCAATCCATTAGAAGCAACACTGCTATAATGTCATGTAAATTACATGTACAATTAATGTGGAAGATCTTAGGGAGATTACATTTAGTTTATGTAAAAATGTGAAAAATAACTGTAAAAAAATGCTTTTCTTAGACTTTGTGTGAGGGTTTTTGTTATAGGGGTTTTCACATATCTTCATGGAAACAAAAAAAAAAAGTAAATACATTTCCAGCAAAAGTGAAAGTAAACCATAGCGGTTAATTGGTTCAGTATTGATGACTGTCTGGTGTGTTTAAATAAAGTTTTTTCACTTAAACCATTATCAAATAATATTATTTTTTTTAATGTAATTTTTAAAATATCTGAACACTTACGGCTAGATTACGAGTTCGGCATTAGCTTTAAAAAGCAGCATTAAGGGGTCCTAACGCTGCTTTTTAACGCCCGCTGGTATTACGAGTCTGGCAGGTACAGGTGTACCGCTCACTTTTTTCCGCAACTTTTCCATACCGCAAATCCCCTTATACGTCAATTGCGTATCCTATCTTTTTAATGGGATTTGCCCAACGCTGGTATTACAAGTCTTGGAAGAAGTGAGCGGTACAGCCTCTACCTCCAAGACTCCTACCGCATATAAAATTCAGTAGTTAAGAGTTTTATGGGCTAACGCCGGAACATAAAGCTCATAACTAAAGTGCTACAAAGTACACTAACACCCATAAACTACCTATTAACCCCTAAACCGAGCCCCCCCCCCCCACATCGCAAACACTAAAATAATTTTTTTTAACCCCTAATCTGCTGACCGGACTTCGCCGCCACCTACATTATACCTATGAACCCCTAATCTGCTGCCCCTAACATCGCCGACACCTACATTATATTTCTTAACCCCTAATCTGCCCCCCCAACGTCGCCGCCACCTACCTACACTTATTAACCCCTAATCTGCTGACCGGACATCGCCGCCACTATAATAAATGTATTAACCCTTAAACCTAAGTCTAACCCTAACACCCCCCTAAGTTAAATATAATTTAAATAAATCTAAATAAAATTACTATAATTAAATAAATCAATCCTATTTAAAACTAAATACTTACCTATAAAATAAACCCTAATATAGCTACAATATAACTAATAGTTACATTGTAGCTATTTTAGGATTTATATTTATTTTACAGGCAACTTTGTATTTATTTTAACTAGGTACAATAGCTATTAAATAGTTAATAACTATTTAATAGCTACCTAGTTAAAATAATTACAAAATTGCCTGTAAAATAAATCCTAACCTAAGTTACAAATACACCTAACACTACACTATCAATAAATTAATTAAATAAATTAACTACAATTAGCTAAAATAAAATACAATTAAATAAACTAAACTATATTACAAAAAAACACTAAATTAAAAAAAATATTACAAGAAGTTTAATCTAAGCCCCCTATTAAAATAAAAAGCCCCCCAAAATAATAAAATTCCCTATCCTAAACTAAATAACAAAGTAATCAGCTATTTTACCTGTAAAAAAAAGAAATACAATACCCCCCGCCAACATTACAACCCACCACCCACACACCCCTACTCTAAAACCCACCCGATCCCCCCTTAAAAAACCTAACACTACCCCATTGAAGATCACCCTACCTTGAGCCGTGTTCACCCAGCCGGGCACCGATGGGGCAGAAGAGGACATCCGGACCGGCAGACATCTTCATCCAGGCGGCATTTTCTATCTTCATCCTTCCGGAGTGGAACGGAGCCATCTTCTATCCAGCCGACGCGGAGCCATCCTCTTCAATCGAAGTCCTAACGAAGAATGAAGGTTCCTTTAAATGACGTCATCCAAGATGGCGTCCCTCGAATTCCGATCGGCTGATAGGATTCTATCAGCCAATCAGAATTAAGGTAGGAAAAATCAGATTGGTTGATTTAATCAATCAATTCAATTCGATTGGCTGATTGGCTCAGCCAATAGAATGCAAGGTCAATTCTATTGGCTGATCCAATCAGCCAATCGGATTGAACTTCAATCCGATTGGCTGATTAAATCAACCAATTGGATTTTTCCTACCTTAACTCTGATTTGCTGATAGAATCCTATCAGCCAATCAGAATTCGAGGGACGCCATCTTGGATGACGTCATTTAAAGGAACCTTCATTCTTTGTTAGGACTTCGATTGAAGAGGATGGCTCCGCGTCGGCTGGATAGAAGATGGCTCCGCTCCACTCCGGAAGGATGAAGATAGAAGATGCCGCCTGGATGAAGATGTCTGCCGGTCCGGATGTCCTCTTCTGCCCCATCGGTGCCCGGCTGGGTGAACACGGCTCAAGGTAGGGTGATCTTCAATGGGGTAGTGTTAGGTTTTTTTAAGGGGGGATCGGGTGGGTTTTAGAGTAGGGGTGTGTGGGTGGTGGGTTGTAATGTTGGGGGGGTATTGTATTTCTTTTTTTTACAGGTAAAATAGCTGATTACTTTGTAATTTAGTTTAGGATAGGGAATTTGATTATTTTGGGGGGATTTTTTATTTTATTAAAGGGCTTAGATTAGGTGTAATTAGATTAAACTTCTTGTAATATTTTTATTTTTTTTATTTAGTGTTTTTTTTTGTAATATAGTTTAGTTTATTTAATTGTATTGTATTTTAGATAATTGTAGTCAATTTATTTAATTAATTTATTGATAGTGTAGTGTTAGGTGTATTTGTAACTTAGGTTAGGATTTATTTTACAGGTAATTTTGTAATTATTTTAACTAGGTAGCTATTAAATAGTTATTAACTATTTAATAGCTATTGTACCTAGTTAAAATAAATACAAAGTTGCCTGTAAAATAAATTTAAATCCTAAAATAGCTACAATGTAACTATTAGTTATATTGTAGCTATATTAGGGTTTATTTTACAGGTATTTATTTAGTTTTAAATAGGAATAATTTATTTAATTATAGAAATTTTATTTAGACTTATTAAAAATAGATTTAAGTTAGGGGGTGTTAGGGTTAGGGTTAGACTTAGGTTTAGGGGTTAATACATTTAATATAGTAGCGGCGACGTTGGGGGCGGCAGATTAGGGGTTAATAATTGTAGGTAGGTGGCGGCGACGTTGGGGGCAGCAGATTAGGGGTTCATAGGGATAATGTAGCTGGCGGCGGTGTCCGGAGCGGCAG